>NW_023596921.1:25243771-25271271 GCF_011947565.3 Pollicipes pollicipes
TCACAGCGCGAAGCGGCCGTGCTCCGGCGTCGCCGAGGCACCGCTCCGCTACGTGCAACCGTCCCGCCACGTGGCAAATTGCCTGTCACGTGGGGAGGTGCTCGTCACGTGGTGCTGGCGGGGCACAGGGAAGCGGTTCTGTAATGATGGGCTTTGTCGTCGCTTGCAGTGTCCGTTCCGTCACGTGGGGATCTGTCCCATAACGGGAAGCTGTCCAGTGACATGGGTGCTGCCCCATCGTGTGGGTTTATCCTTCACGTGGGCTGTGGGGAAAACCGTGAGCGTATCCCGTCACGCGAATAGTTTGTCTCTAAGGTGGGCAGGCAGCACCTACCACAACGTGAGAAGCTTGCTCCGTCACGCACAAACCGCCTCAAATGTGGAGTTTTGCTATTTAATGTGACCTGCTCCATCACTGTCATATGCATCAGTTCCCATAAGGGCTGTCTAACCGCCATATCGGCCGCCCGTGCGAACACATCGGCGAACTACACACTTAAGTGTTCCTCACGCAGATCTAACGTCACGGAAGGACACGGGCCACACGCCAGGCCGTTCGTCGCGTGAAACAGTGGCCGCGGCATCTGTCGCTCGCGCCGCGCGCTCTGAGGCCACCGGGCTGTTGATTGTGACTCGCCACGCCTCGCTCCCGGCACGGTCGCCGTTCCTGTCCCGGTTCACGTCATCTGCCGACACGCTCGTCTGTCTGGAAACGGGACCGGGCGGTCCCACGGCGCGTCATCTGGGCCTCAGCCGGCGCTCGCGGGGCGACCGACAGCGCATCACTAAAGCAAGGCGCGGCGTGCGGCGTGCCGCTGGCCAGGAGGCGCCATCGGGCGGAACGCACCGGTGGAATGAACTACGCTTTGGTGGAATGTATCACGGTATGACGTCACACAGTATGACGGCACCCGTCCAAAAATGAATGCAGGGAAGGACGCGTCGCTCCATTGGGCTTCGGGGCTTCGACGCAGTATTCAGCGGAACGTAGCACTTGATCTCTGCATGTATCGGTTCTATGCATGCTCCAATGAGTCGTCGCTGAGCCGAACGGCTATGACAGCACTGAGTCACAACGCCATCTTTTGATCGCCTGAACCCGTCACCTCACATGACTTGCAGGTCACGCGCACCCAAGCGCATTGTACATATCAGGTAGCGTGCCATGCGAACAGCCCATCATTGCTAGCTTAACACGGGCGCAAAGTTACGCGCTCGGATCTTCTGACAAACATATCAATGGGAGGAGGACTCGTGACACGAGCGGCAAAGGGCTTGCGTCCGTCAGATTACAGTTTCCAGCGAGCAGTACGCACCGCTCTCCAAACCTGCGTGTTGCACAGCGCTCAGAGGGCTGGGGACGGCGTCATTGTCATCGTGTCGAAACTCGCCACAGCATTTATCCAAACAGCGCTGCGTGAGGCAAGAGGCGCGTGCTCCTCGAATCGGACGCTGCAGAGCGCGACTGTGACGTCAGCAAGCGGCACCGAGTCAGCCAGTTTTTGCGCCGGACAGTCGTCTGGTCACCTGACCACTGACCCTGCCTGTGCCGGTTTTTGCCCCCGACCGCATGGCCCTGACCTATGCTGGCAGCGATGGCTCGCCACATGGCAGGAGAAAGACGTGAGAGTCATGCGCTACTCACAGTAGCCTCACTATCCACTGTGTCCATTAGTTGGGATGAAGAATGCATCGGCAGTAATGGCCAAACGAGCGAATGAGTACTGCTCGCCGTTGTCAACAGTCGTGATGGCTCAATTCGCCAAATAGTGTTTTTGCTTAGTCTTGGTTTTAATTCGTTTCAATGTATCTGGTGCTTTGAATCAATCATCAGAAGGACTTTTCCCTTGCAATCACATACAAATTTTGAGCAATAGAAAAGATGGAGCGTTTTTGTGAACAGCGTAGCGCCATAACTAAGTCCAACGAACAGCTTGTTTGACAGGGCAATGGTCAAGTGAGCTCAAGCTAGGAGCTTTAACCAGGCACCACTCAGACGCTCCAGCACTGTTGCGC
This sequence comes from Pollicipes pollicipes, assembly GCF_011947565.3. NCBI lineage: Eukaryota > Metazoa > Arthropoda > Thecostraca > Pollicipedomorpha > Pollicipedidae > Pollicipes > Pollicipes pollicipes. Next base: position 25,245,788 of record NW_023596921.1, read on the forward strand.
TGAACTTCTCGCTTGTTCGAAACCTAGGTCCAAGTGAAGCACGAAAGTACAGATCTACTGGTACATCATAGACTGCCCATGCTCAACTCAGAACGGTAAGATGCATGTGGTCCCAATGGCAACATCAACACCATCCAATGGCGTGGCATCAACCTATTTTTGCGTGTCTGTGAAGAGACTGGCAGTGTGCAGCCCAGGGCAGGACGTGATCATCGAACGGCCCTTACCAGTGCTCCGAGGCAGCAGCGTCCACAAGATGTGAAACGATGCCCACCGGCGGCGATAGTCAATGCCTGGCCCGATCCGACAGCCTTTATCCGCCAGAACTTCCCGCTGCTTTTCTCCAACAAACGTCCCTTTTCCGCCAGCGTTGTCCGCGCTCCTCCTCAGCCACACCTTCCGCTGGACGCGCCGGAGCCGGCGCCGGTGGACGGCCTACAGCTGCGCGCGAGAGCCCAGACGTCCTTCGCCGCACACCGACGGATATAGGCCGTGTTGTCGCGCGAGCGTACCGCCTAGTGAAAGCGGCTGATCAGGTGAAAATGAGATTCCTGTGCGGCCGGACGCGGCCGGACACGGCCGGCGTGTTCCCACCACCGATCCACAGGAACGGCCCCAGGACCAGCCGCGATCGGTGAGGTCAGCCGCCCTGCGGCGGGAGGGCGGAGACCGAACGTACGCCGCGCTGGCGCCGCGTGTTCTGCACGCACGTGTTGACGACAGAACGCCCAGTGACAATGGTCCAGGGCATGCTGTCACGGTGTCACGGGGGTTGCTGAGACGGGGGTCACGGCCATGGGGGTCACGGGGACCTCCCTCGCCGAGATCCGATCACCGCTTAGTGACATCCGGGGGTTGCATGCGACGCTGCCTTTCTAATGTCTTTTTTCGTTCTGTTGGAAAACGTCCACGGTTGAAAGATATTGCACAGCACCGTCCAAGCCGCCGAAACGTTATTAAGCCGAACAGGACCTCTGGGTCGGCGAACAGCGGACTGCTGGCGTCAGGTCGCTGGCGCTGGATTTTTCAACTGAAACGGTCCAATCGTATCACAACCTCTTTGACGTTTACATTAACTATGTGTGCAATATAGTTTGCTATGTATAGCAGACCGTGAGAAACACTCGCATGGAAGGAAGCTGTTTCCACCGTGTGCCCGTCGAGGGAAATAATACGCCTCACCGTTTGATCTGTATTTGGGATCCCCACTAACGCTCGGTTTCATCATTCGACTTTGGCCAGCGACGTTCCGAATAATGCCGACGGTCATATACGGGAACACAAGATGGAAGAAAAATGAAAGCTTAGTGACCACAGCATGATTTTTTCTTACCGATTTCAGTGCAGTTTGCTGACCTGAGGCTCATTTAAGATTATCATGAACTGTTGACTTTGTTTGATCTTAGCAAAAATATATGCACCGATACCAAGTAATCTATGTACTGAAAGGGATTGTTCCACATTGGTATGGCAATTTTAAGTGAAATAGCCATCTTGAAGACCATTCGATTCATTTCACAGCCATACACTTCTCAAGACCCAAACCCCTTTTGTTTTTAGCTCCACGCCCGCGAAGATGTGCAGACTTTTTCGGGAGACTACTTCTAGGTCGCCCAGGCACTCAAGACATTATAATAGCGTCATTCAAATCCTATCATTCCATTAGCCAAGCGGCGATTAAGACCAATACAAATATCATTGTCGAGTCGTTCATATCTGGCGTTAGTTAGCACGACTTCCAGATATCACCGTCAACAAGGGCCGTCAATTGGCCTTGAATCAATGTTGTGCAAGGTATGATGACGTAATCAAACAGTAATGGAGCAAAAGCATTGAGGAGCGTATATACTAAACAGAGGAATTGTGTTGTCTAGAGCAGTCTTTCCTCCGCAAAAATATAGCAATAGACGCATATGAGCTTATTTCATCATATCCTATGCTAGATTCAATATCTTCAAGTGTGGAAAATTCCATAGATAAGACGGTAGTAATAGCCTTATTCATCGCAGAAAAACCAGGGGAATGAAAATATCGATTAGTTGATATTTCGAAAACATGCCTATATCAAAACTTGAGCGAAATGCCTTTTTCAAACTTACGTAATGCGGAGAACTTCCCTTAAGGATTGTCATTATACATGGATTGCAGGCCTAAAATTGCCAACCAACCGTAAAAAGGTGGCTCAGCAAATCACGAAAGTGATTTCATGAGCGCTGCAAAATTGTGCAATTAACGTACCATCAGTCAGCCAAATCTGACGGCACCGCCGTTTCCCGCTTTCCCATTATCGCGCCTGGGATGGCGTCGCTCCCCCTGTCCGGCCAGAGGTTGTAGTGGCTCAGGGATGGCGTCGTTCCCCGTGTCTGGCCAGAGGTTGTAGTGGCTCAGGGATGGCGTCGTTCCCCTGTCTGGCCAGAGGTTGTAGTAGCACAAACAGTATGGTGAGCGCGGCCAGTGCCGAGTCATCGACACCGGCGCCAGGCCCCAGGCCCCCAAACAGGTCAGGCCATTTGATCACTGGTATGTCACGAGTGTGTGGACGCTCCACAATTCATGCCCGTCAGCTGGGGTTCAACCTCACACAAGGCAAACACACGATTAAAAAGCAATCAGCAACTGAATTCTAAAGGAATGCAACAAGAGCCTGCAGCGACCTAAAGCCTGACCTTTCAAGTCATCTGTAACCTTTCTAACTAGGTCATTTCATGAACCTGTTGCCGGTGATTGACAAAACGAATACGGACTGTCAAACAATAGCATTCCTTCCACTGAATCAGACGTGATATGGCGAGAAGAAAACAATCGGTGCAGCGCACGCTCACCAAAGGCATATTTGGCACAAGCAAGAAAGGCTTCGACTCTCTGATGTTACGGCATAATGGGTTTGAGGGTGTCACGCCGGGGATAATCGACCTTCAGTGTAGGAGAAGGTACTAACTAAAAAATGTTATCAAGCAAACGTTGATTGTTTTATCAAAAGCTGCGTTTCAAGCTGCGATCACTCAGAGTGACGAGCCTCGTCATGGCCATGTTCTCTGTGCTCGCGACCATGAAAACACCCCCTTAAACGTTGAGTTTTAACAACGATATTGCTGTTGGCTTGATGATGTTGCTTACTCAGTATGCCCTGACACATTGAAGGTCGAGTACTGTTAGCACAGAAGCTCTAAACTCATAGCCATCAAGGGCCATTGATCTCGTTTAAAGTAGAAGGAGCCATTGACGGAGCCTGGCAAGTCATCAGGGAACTGTTTGGCTCATTCATAACCTAAATATGACAAATGGCGCGCCAAGTTCTCTATCAGTATCGCTCGCGTTGAAAAATTCGGAGTCATCGCAAGCATTACGCATTATATGTGAGCTGCATACGTCCAGCAAATTACGCAGCTTTTCAATTTCACCGAAATGACGCTTAGAAAACAAAAAGATAGATTTAGCTATACTCTCCACCACTCCTGTTTACCCCGATAATCCAGGAACCACGACTGAGAGTCATCCCCAATCCCTCCCGGCGGAAATAGCCGCTTTCATAAAGGCATATTGACGCCTTTCATCACGTCACGATACTAGGCGATCCATGTGTCACGTGCCCTGCCATTGGTCGCTGGCATCCCCAGCATTTGATGTGGGTCAGTGGGCATTTATTGCCAACGTCGCCCGGTGGCTACGGAGATCCGCCGAGAACCCGCATTAAACCCATCGCGCTCTCTGAGCTGACCCTCGCTTATGAGCCGTCTGAGCGAGCCTCCGGTGCAACTGCCTTCACAAACGCGCTTCGAAAACACAGCCACGGCGCCGGTGATCGTCACGATCTGGCAACATCAGCCATGGCGCCGGCGATCGTCACGATCTGGCAACATCGGCTGACGATCTCGGCAGGATTTGTTTCACAGCGGACCGCCCGGTACGCTTTCCTTTCGCGTGAATTCGACGGCGACTTCCCAGCAACCGTCGCCGCTAGCTGTGCGGCAGCAGCAGGACTAAACGGCGCCTCGCTTCGTCGGCACCGACGCCGACGCCCGGCGGCGGCACACTCACCTCATGCGTAACGTGCTCCGTCCCGGCGTCGTTCGTACGGCCCCCGTCGACACGTGCACAGGGCAGCGCTGGCTCCTGCCAACTGACTCGGCTCCGGCTCCGTGGCCGCCGCCAGACCTTCGCTTTCGTACCGGCCGGCCGGCCGGCCAGAAAGTGGGTCTCTCTCTCCCTCTCTCTGCGGTGCCGGGCGGCCGGCGAACCGGGCGGGCCTGCTGGACGGGCCCGGATGTGCCGTGTGCGCGCGTCACCGGCCCCACACCCGTCCAATCCAGGCCCGGAGCCGCCCCGTCCAGGCGCGCGTGGCCTATTTGCGAGGCGGCGGCCTCGTGCCTTCGGCCGGGCAGGCCCGTCGCGGGCGGGGCCATTGTCAAGGCTGGGGAGCCGCTCGTCCGCGTATGAATGGGTCAGGCTGCCACTGGGATCCGATTCATGGCAAGCTGTTCGATGCATTTGAGCAGGTGGCTGTGAATAATTTGAGTTTATGAAAAGTATACAGTTAAGTACAGCATGACCAGCAAAATATGAAAACAAGCTGAGGAATGTCACCCAGCAGCCGATTACATAGTAGGACTACTTTTCAGGAAAGGATTCACGATAACAGCTAACAAAAACATCGAGAGGTAGTGAATACAGCTTGCAACTGAAAAATGGGGAACGGATAAAAGCATTCGCATGACCTTAAACCCGACTAAATCGTACAGAGGCATGATACTGTGCATTGGCTCGTGCCCAGTTATCAACAAAATTGTTGTTTCAGTCATCTTCGTTCGTTGGAGCTATGGTTACCAGAAAGGAAATATCACCAAAAGGTTAGGAAAAATGGCACGGAAAAGGTTACCGGAGAGCTTCCAAGTATTGATTTATTTCCTCGGAAACCACGTTGGTGGACATCAATATGGCAGACAGGTGGAATAGCGAGGTTTTCGAAAGCACGAATTCACGCACTGATGGAACCCGAACAGCAAGTAATTAATGCAATTTACCGCCTAACATGGAAATTGAACGTAACGTTTAACAGCTAAATAGCAATTGAAATTCACAAGTGGGCGTTTCTGCGACAGCTTCCTCACCGGCGTGTGTGGTCCACTACATTAGGGCATCAGTGATCGTTACATCACTACCTCAGTGCATCAGCGATCAGTTCATCAGTACATCAGTTCATCAGTACATCAAGGCAGGGCCGAGAGAACTCAGCTGGGAATTAATCATTTAAAGCAATCAAATCATCCCTACACCACCAATTTCACATCAACGTCAGATCAAACAGGATAAGTAGCTAACCACCACAGCTAACTGACTAGCTATCGCTATCACTGTGAGTGCCTAACAAAGCACAACTTGTCGAGTCTTCAGCGGGGCAAAACAATATCATTTGGTTTGCTGAAGGACACCACGCACAGCACGCCGCTTCGCTCAGATATCAGCATCTCATAGCATGAGGTTAAATAACATGCTGATGTTTCCGCTTCAGATAGTACATCCAGTATGTCAGATTAAACAACAGAAAGATGGCTGGGAACATAATTTTGGACGCGTTGTCGATCACGCTTCCCTTGCGCCGCTTGGCCAGCTTCACCAGCCTCACCAGCAAGTTGCGGAGGTAGGACGGCTTGCCGCCGGCTTGCTCCAAGACAATCACTCTGGGCTGCCGCCTCGAGTACAGGTTGACAGGCTCCAGGTCCACTACGGGCGGCAAAGGGCTCCGCGCCTGCGCCTGCTTCGCAGGGGGGGAAGGAGGCGACTCGGGTTTGTCGTCCGGCTCTACCACAGCGATCTTGAAGTTGTAGGCTAGCGTAAACTCTACCATGGACAGGAAGACGACGACGATGCAGAAGAACATCCAGACGTCCATGGCCTTCATGTAGGAGACGGGCGGCAGAGAGCGCTGCATGGTGGTGAACTGGGTGGCCAGCGTGAGGAGCGAGGTCACGCCCAGCGCCACGCGACCCGGCACGTTCTCCACCGGAATCCAGAAGCTCAGGAACGAGACGAGCACGATGAGAATCGACGGCAGGTACATCTGCACGAAGTAGTAGCTGAACTGCCGGTCCAGGACGAAAGTGGCCTGGGCGCAGGTCTGGTTTAAGGGACTGGCCGTACAAGTGGTAGCTGTAGGAGCAGTCCTCCGCATCTACCGTGTTCAGCGTGTACTGGGGAATTTTGAACTTGAAGTTGTTGAAATATATGCCTGGGTCTCCGAATGTCAGATTGACGAAGGCGCTGTGGAAAATGTAAGGTTCTATCGGCATGGGACACCGCTGTCTGTCCATCGGGAAATACCTAAAGTCGAAGGCACAAAAGTTAGTCACGGTTAGACGCTCTGAATAAAGTAGCCAGTGTTTCTTCTTGCATAGCCTAAGCCCACCATTACGTCTAAGAACATAATGTCGGGTGGCCTTTTTCTCCGTGGAAAAATATAAATCCGGAAACCACAACACCTTAAGCTCCGCGTGGTCGATGATGATGAACCCCTTGTCTTCGCAGACCGGGAACAAGATCCTGAAGTCGCTCCACCACATGCGGAAGTATAGGTCAACGGTGAAGTCCTGCCGCATTTCGTTGATTTCGGTGATGGAGGCGATCCAAAGGCTGATGTAGACCTTCAGCGGCTGTCCCTTGATGAAGGGCGGCATGCTGCTGTCGTAGTCGGCCGGGGTCACTCGGTACAGAGGCTGCACCCGGCAAGCAGTGGCGTTAGCGTTCTGCTCGGCGGTCTGTCTGAAGAATGAGCGCATCTGGGATCAGTTGTCGCTGCCAGACACGCTGGCATCGATCACAGTGTATCGTTCGTTGTTAATTAAGTCCTTATTTGTGCTACTTTGAGATGATTTACACCTTCCCACTGTTTTTGCTTTATGTTAAGTAAAACATGTGTCATGTAACTTTTCTTTGTGATTGGATAAAAACGCCGTTGGCTTGAGAGCCTCGAACGTTTGGTTAATTTCAGTTGTCCGACATTGAGGTCACCATATGGTGTTTCCTTCCCCTACCAGAAGACAAAGACCATTTGTTAGACCAATCAGCCTTTCATTGAGGCATCACGCAAGGATTGGGTTGGATTGTTTTGACCGAATTGTAGTGATGGTTATAGTATGAGTCATTTGCCGGCCCTACTCACAAGGAACTGGTCACTCCATTATTAATATACACGCTCCATTATTCGCCATTCGAAAATGGCGAGCCTCGTAATCACTTCTGCTTAGCTGCGCTGTTATTATCACCCACAAACCAATCTGTCGCCATGTAAATTGCGTTACCCCGAGGAACGCACTGACCCTCCGCAGTCCAGTGTGAGCTCAACGCGCGCGTGCTAACGATGCTGGCTGATAACCCGCCTGAGTGTGCCAACGACGCTGGCTGATAACCCGCCTGAGTGTGCCAACGACGCTGGCTGATAACCCGCCTGAGTGTGCCAACGACGCTGGCTGATAACCCGCCTGAGCCTGCACCCAAAGTGGCCGAGATCGATCTCCTGCTTCTGATCTGCAGCTCGTGCTAAGTAAATGTGCTATCTGAGGGTAACTTACGCTCAAAACCACTGTAGTATGCGTTCGCATGCTGAAAGTATAACATTTTCAGAAAACCAGGTGGTAATGGTTAACACGCCCCTGGATGACCTGATTCAATGTAAGGCGCTCTGGTGGACGTGGTCAATTCACCCACCATCCCGAGATACAAGATAATAAGAGAACTAGAGACACCAAATACATCAGAAAAGCATTTGTGTCAAAGTTGGAGACGCTTAAGTCGTAATCTTGGGGTTAAGTCAAGTCAAACATGGCCTTACACCAGGTAGGTATATCAAGTACCCTCAAACCTCCCCACACATCCACCTTTAACCTCGATACCATTGCTTAACAAAATGTTTCTCAGGTGTTGCAAATCAGGCCAGCGACTCTATTTAGCCTTCAGAATGTTATGATGACCAAAGGCCCCTCGATATCGTTATGATAATTCAATTCAAAATCAGTGTCAATAATTACGCCGGATGGCATGTTCCTCAAAGCTGCAGGTTGATGGGGTTATCTTAGGTTATTGGCCGCCTGTGACCTTCATGAAATTAACATAAGATTTTATTGACATATCTGTGATCAAGGAATTCCGAAATTGGGCGCCAAAGGACTACCCAACTAGGTATTCTAGTAATAGATCGGTTTGGTTTTGATACTGATCTAACCTTGATACCTGACCCCACGCCAAAAGAATAAGTCATAATCCTGATCTGAATTGTCTTATTTTCAGAGAAATCATCTCAAAGTGGCATGACTTTGTTCAACATTCAATTGTCAAGCCAAATTGTACGATGCCTGGGAACATAGAACGATGCCTTCGCTGACAGCCATGACCTGACTTTGACCTGCCATGGGTCAACGGTCTTGCCAGATATGAGTAATTTCTATATTTAAACGATTGGTAATTCAATTGTCTTTAGTTAGCAAAGTTCTGTTCGGCTATGCCGGATTGTTCAGAAGTTATTTTGGAAAAGCTTTCGCGGAAGGTTCCAATTGACCCCCGCCCGAGCGGATGTTCAACGAGAATAGGAAACAATCAGGGAGATATATTATGAGAATACTTAACGTCTCAGGCAGGGATCATGGTAAAAAATGAGCATGAGCAGAAACTGAAACGAGTGTAGGCCTTCATCAACGCAAAACTCATAATACCCAAAAAATTAAGAGCTCAAGGTCTTTCTTACCTACACTAAATCAAAACGAATGCTTGCATAGAAGAGCTTGTTGCCCATTCCGTGCTGCTCAAAATAAAAGAATGGTATCGAGAGCGATATAAGCAAGAAAGGCCTTCAGCTCCTGGTTTTACGGCGGCATGAGTTCAAAGTTCTTGTGCTGAGTGATTGACCACCGATATAACAGGACGCACCAATACATTAAAGGTCGATAGCTCCGCAGAACGGCTCTGAGCTCATGGCAATGTTGGGTGCAATTTTAGCCGTACCGGACTGCAGAGGCTATTATGGCCGCATAACGCTCCAGCGCTGCCGCCGCCACCTCGTGCCTGAGCTAGTCTGCCTCTTGTCACGCACACGGGTGGGGGAGGGGGTCAATTTGACCACCCGGAGATTTTTACAGAATAATTTTCGAAGGGCGTGGCATGCACAGGCCAAGCTCTCCTTAGCTGTAGGCAATTGAAAAGTGGACCTTTTAGTACAACACATTAGATGTACCTTGCAAGGTCGCTGACCTATGGGAGGTCGAAGTCAGGCCATGGCTGTCAATGGAAGGCTACTTCAAGGGAATCGTTCAAGCTGATGCGACAACGAAGTGTTACAGAAAGCCATACATTTCTGAGATAATTTTTAGGCAATAAAACAATTGAATCTAGGAAAGCAGATAACTGCATTGAACTGGGATCAGGTATGCAGATCAGATGGAGGCCTGAAAAAACCTGTTTTATTACTCGTGAGACTGCTGTATGACATAGCTTCTGGCGCTGCTCATTTCACATACATTTATAACAGAGATCGCTACAGACATCGTTCATGGATTTCTTAAAGATCAGATTAGTATTAGTTTATTCACCTGAAATGATCCAGGTTAACATCTTGTTTTCAGGAGCATACCGCTTAGCGTATTCCTCGACACTTATCGCAATGCAAAATCAAAATAATCTCGTTGGATTTATGTTTTAAAGACCATGTCCTTTTAAAGGTGAGAAAGATCACTGTCGTCAAGTGAAAATCAGTGGACTTTTTCTTAGAACAGCCATCTAGGTTTAAGGCGGTCGTATGAGGAGGTCTGGGCACTTGAGATATCGAACAGAAGTTTGATCTTGTTTGACATTACTTGACGCAAACACCATGATCTCAGGTTTTGACACAAGTGAGTTAATATACAAGCCAATCCATCTTGTGAATTCAGTGTCTCTAGCTCTCTTAGTTTTCGATATTTTAAAGGGTCGAATTGACCGCCCCCCCCCTTCCCGCCTCCCCCTTCCCCTCCCCCCCTCCCCCCCCCCCCCACTCACTCGAGCGAAAGGCATTCAATCGGTCATCCAGAAGCGTGTTAATGAACATTGAACAACGGAGATGTCAGTTGATTTACCATGTCGGTTCGGCGAAGCAGTACGCACGTCCGGAATTCGTATCCAGTGCCGTTGGATTATAAGACAGGCTTCTTGCGCCCGGAATACATGGCCTGGAATCCTGTTCTAATTCTGTTGTGTGAGAGAATGTGACGACGCGGATTGCCGTTCCCGTTGTCATCTCGTCTGTGACCTTAATCAAGTGTCGTATGATTTAGTTGGAACGTCTTGATTAATTGGATTTTGGGATCAGCGCCATGCTAACAAGTTTTGTAGTTACGTGTCCAAGTGCTTAAATGTCTGTGCCCCTAGATGGCCTGGCGAGACGTTTTATTCGCAGGACTTTTTCTATGTAAGATGTTCTTTAAAGTCTTCCTGATGCATATCGCGGCGTTGACACGATGTGTCGGCAGGCAATCCACGTTTGGATACGTTTTTGGGAAGTTAAACCAATGGAAGTACGCTATAGTAATACAACTCATGTTGCGGATGCTTAACATGCTGAGTAAACAATATATGAACTCTTCCAATGTTCACCTAGTGACGGTGTGACCACTAGACATAAATAGCCTGTCTGTTCAGATGCCTGCATGGCCACCAAATAGCAACAGCGATCATGTCCTGCCGCCAACAGCCTCAAGATACTTCCAGTGGCTGCATCTGATAACGATGATGCAGATAACGGCAGCTAACGATGATGCAGATAACTGCACCCGATAACGGTGATACAGATAACGGCAGCTGACGATGATGCAGATAACTGCACCCGATAACGGTGATACAATAAACGGCAGCTGAACGATGGATGCAGATAACTGCTCTGGTAACGGTGATACAGATAACGGCAGCTGACGATGATGCAGATACTGCACCCGATAACGGTGATACAGATAACGGCAGCTGACGATGATGCAGATAACTGCACCTGAATAACGGTGATACAATAACGGAAGCTGACGAGATGCAGATAACTGCACCTGGTAACGGTGAAACAGATACGGCAGCTGACGATGTGCAGTAAACTGGCAATCTGGTAACGGTGATACAGATAACGGCAGCTGACGATGATGCAGATAACTGCACCTGATAACGGTGATACAGATAACGGCAGCTGACGATGATGCAGATAACTGCACCCGATAACGGTGATACAGATAACGGCAGCTGACGATGATGCAGATAACTGCACCTGGTAACGGTGATACAGATAACGGCAGCTGACGATGATGCAGATAACTGCACCTGATAACGGTGATACAGATAACGGCAGCTGACGATGATGCAGATAACTGCACCTGGTAACGGTGATACAGATAACGGCATGAACGATGATGCAAGATAACTGGCACCTGGTAACGGTGATACAGATAACGGCAGCTGACGATGATGCAGATAACTGCACCCGATAACGGTGATACAGATAACGGCAGCTGACGATGATGCAGATAACTGCACCCGATAACGGTGGCCCCCAGACGACGGCAGCGTCTCCACGTCTGTTGGCCGCAAACCGTTCAGGCTGACCCGGGCGCGTGCCAGGACGGAGGACCCGCATTCCGTCTGGTCCGTTTGACGCGGCGCAGTGCGCCAGATGGCCGCTGATTCTCCATCACTCCAGCCGGCCCTCACTCAGCACAGTTAACCAAGGCGCGTCAAACAATAGAACCACGGGGAAAATAAATACAGGCATGTTAGCGCGGGAGTCATGATGGTCAACAAGGTGGAAAGCAAGAAAATGGAAGACCCCGAGAACAATTAACATGTGCATTGTAATGGCATGCCATTTCTTGTTGACATACCGCATGAGTGACCGGAAACATCATACGCATTCTTAAACACGCGCTCGGGTAGGGGGGGATAGGGGGGGTCAATTTGATCGCTACCCCGAAGGCTTTTCCAAAGTGGTTACCAAACAGCGGGGTGCAGCCGTGCTAAATTTTGCTTACTGTAGACAATTGAATAGCGGATTGCTTCGTATCAAAAACTCAGATGTGCGTTGTAAAGTTACGGACCTACAGCAGGCCAGTCACCTAAAAAGTAAAAGAATTTTCGCACGGATTCAGCGAAGTCAGTTTCTAGGGAATCGTTCAGCTTGATGCAACAATCGAGTGCTAGACGATGCCATACATCTCTGAGATACTTTCTTGGGCAGCACAACAACCGAATAAACAAGTTCCATGGACCTGGGGTCAGGTATAAAGGTCAGGCCAAGGACCAATCTCTTCATTACGCTGGGGCTTTCTGTATGGGGTGGCTTCTGGTGCTCATTTCGAGTTTATTGATAACATGAACTGCATGATACATCTTCTATGGGCTTTTTAGTGGTCAGAAGAGGTCACTGACCTCAAATTACGCAGACCGACATCTTGTTTTTAGGAACATACTGGCTACCGTAATCTTCGTCGCCTATTCAGTTGCAAAACCCAAGGCAGTCTTGTATGATTTTCGTCACCATAACTTTTGAAAGGCCAAATAAGATCACTAACCTTAAACGAGCGCGTGACCTTTTGCTGAGAATAGGTATCTAGGTTCTGGGAGCACTTAGGAGACAAACCCGGAGTTTGGCTTTGTTTGATCTTATTTGACCCGTAGGTAATAACCTAGGCATCTCAAACTTTGGGCTATGTGAGCTCATGTCGAGGCTAATACACCCTGTAGATCTGGTATCTCTAGCAATTTTAAATCCTGAGATCTCAGATTGATCATATTGACTCCACCCGAGCGAAGGGTATCCAACCGGCCGCCCGGGCGCGTGTTAAAACGGTATTGTACTCATATAGCTTGGTTCAAAGGCAACTTTCAAAATTCTTGCAACCAGTCCCCAGATACTGGATGTGAAGTTGTCTATCCTCGGATATTGGATATCAAGTTGTCTATCCGCATGATGCGTATCGTGCCTCTTCGTTGTCTTCCCCTGGAAACAATAATTCCAGAGATGGTAGGAGGTACTGAACAAGTTGAACCGTTTCAGAGCTGGATTGGCTTGAAATTCATGTCATTTAGGAACATGTGCAGGGCGCGGGGCGTCCCCCGGCACAAGTCTTCGTTTTTGTAACATCCGCGCCCGGCCGACGGGCTCTGACGCGTGCGCCGCAAAGGCATTTTGGAACGACTGCTGGTGTTGCCGAAATGAGCAGCATTCTACGGCAGTAACCGGCCTGTACACATTGTGAGCAAAGAAAATAATTTATATTGTGTTCCACACTGTTAAAGTAAAAATGCCCGCACCAGCACATGTGTGCGAGTTGCACACACTTCATGCATCATCGTTCGAAAATGAGCCACGGTAGGAGGATGTGGACCACAACACTGCATTAGTTTGTTGACAACTAAACCGAGTACCCTGATGGTCATCGTCTCCTCCCTCCCTTCTCCCAAAAAACGCATTAAGCATACATCTTTCATCGCACAAACAAGCTCCGAAACTAAGTGCATATCTCGGTAATGCGAGACTTAAAGCTGCGAATTGGGCACCTTGTTTCCTCGGTATTATTTCAAGTCATGAAGCGAAGTGAACGTTGTCCTGCCGACCCGAATGCCTTCTGTCGATTGTAAGGATGTTGCTGGAAAATGTCGTCTAATTTGCACCCCCAATGGCCGAACGGAAGCGTCATTGTGCCGGAAAACGCATGCCACCGAGCTGCTCAGACTCTTTTCGCCAATAAATCCCCAAAATGAACGTTTTTCAATGATGCATCTTTTCACTTGCGGCGAATTAACACAAAGCTAAAACAAAAAAAGATGTGCAGTTATTTGCCTGAAAGCGTGATGTTAACCAATCTGGAACAAATGTTGCAACAACACACCCTACTACCCCGCGAGAGGTGATGCATGCCAGCCAGACTCAGCACGTGTTGGAGATGCACGTTTCCCAGTTCAGAATCCCACCAGCTTCAGATGACTGATGAAACTGCATGTCCAATGTTGCTCACGAAAGGTCACTTAGGAACGAGTGACCTCAGAGACTGGGACTGGTTGCAATCCCCTAACGAGGCTTAGCTGTTTTTTTCGGGGCTGATGTGCTACTGACTTAATTTGCAGCATCAGGCATCACGCAGGGCGTATGCGACTGAAAGCATTGTCGTTTGACTGAAGTTGTTTTTTTCATTTCTGACCAGACAGCATATTATAAAAGTTATTTCATTGTAGCTCAGGCATATGGAGTCTTAACTTTTAATAAAATCTGTATCGCACAGACAAGTTAACCGGCAATAAAGAGGACAACTGAGCGCAGATCCGATGTCAACTTGGCCGCAGGATGGACTCACAGAAAAGAGCTATAGATGTCCTGGCAGTGCGAGACGGGCGGCAGTATCAGCAGGCTGAAAATCAGCTTCAGTAGCAGCATCCTCACGGATTAGGATCGGAGAGCAAGCATTAGCCGAAGGGCGGCCGGGCTAGAGCGCTTGGAGAAAACGTCTGTGGCTATTCTCACGCCTCTCGCGGTTTGACCCAATGTCGTTTTTGTCGAGTGTCGCAGTCTCGCCGTTGGTGGGGTGAGCAGCGACCGGCAGCCCTGTCCGGTACTGCAGGCTGCCCTGTCCGGTACTGCAGGCCGTCCAGTCCGGTCCTGCACGCCGCCCTGTCCGGTACTGCAGGCCGCCCTGTCCGGTACTGCACGCCCTCCTGTTCGGCACTGCAGGCCGCCCTGTCCGGTCCTGCACGCCGCCCTGTCCGGTACTGAAGGCCGCCCTGTCCGGTACTGCAGTGAAATCTGTGCGGGTCACCAACCAGGCTGCAGTGTAGTGTGCGCGACCCGCTAGGCTGCGGTGGCAACTGCGCCGCTGGTGGCGAGCAACACACGACAAAGGGACATTTTTTATTTACGTGACCCGTCGGCGCCGAGTTTGTGACATCGATCTTGTTCAGGAAAGAGCAGCCGTCGCGATCATTCAGCGTCACCTGGGCTTATTTCTGTTCCATGTCTGGTGATTTAGCTGCAGGGATCTTGATTGAAAGTACTCAGACACGGTTTATTGGACGTTTTAGAAAGGAATCAATTTCATCGTTCTTTCTCGTCCCTCCGCGGAGTTTGTGAACGTTGAGTGAATCGGCATAAAGTCGTGAGCTTTACTTAAGAGATTTATGCCAATTTTTACGGCGAAGTTATTCTGCATTCGTTGAAGTGCAAATATCTACGTAGTGCGAATGGTTGGTAATGTGAACATGACCAGGGCTTTTGCAGAAAGAATATCAAATTGTTTACACGACGAACACGAAATGTTTGCTTGTCTTCCAAATGTGCTTCAAGATTTAACTGCTGTTCGGTGTCGCTGATCTCTGGTCAAAGCAGAGGAACGCTTCGTCTCAAGAGTCCCCAATCGGTACAAGAGGCGTCGTAACTGATCGCATTTGAGATCACGGCTCTACGGGCGCTGGTCCTTAATGTGTCCTACAGGCAGCCTTTCGGGCTCCGCAGCCTTCCAGTCGGGCTGTTGATATTTGGTCTCAAGAGACCCTTCGGCCATTCTTCGGGCTACTTCAAACACCGCTCCTGGCCGACTCGGGGCCACCTGCCGTCACAGGACCTTTGTTAGGCACTGTGGCCCCTGGCTGACACAGAAGCCCCTCATTGTGCCAGGGACCCCGGTCATGGCAAATGACAGGCCACGGCCCGGTTCCTGCTTTGGAAATTGGTCTCAAAGGCTCACACGGACATGGAGCTGACTGTTTGGCTCCGTGTCGAGGCCCTAGATAATAAGGATAGAAAACCCTAACAAGAGGGCACTAGCAGAAGACCTATGCCCGACATTTCAGGTCACTGCACTACGGGTGGGAGGCCGGGCTCGAGTCCAATCGGGCCCTTGATCTTTGGTCGGCCCCGCTCGAACATTCTCAGAGCATTGCCACAGGGACCTAGGCTTAAACAAACCGTAGCCTCCGACCTTGCTCCTGCTTAGGAAACGGGCATCCAGGATTCAGGCTAACAAGGAGTCAACTGTGAGGTGTCCGCCGTCTCTAGCTGACCCTACGGGCCACGATTTTATATGTGACCTACAACCAATCCTAGGGGCCCTTTGCCCCCCCCCCCCCCAACTGGGCCCTTGATCGTCGGTTCTGTTGGGCCAGCCGGCCCCCTTTTCGGGCCTCATCGAACACTGCCCTTGATCGGCTCTGCACTCTTTGTGAGCACATGATCCCCTGTCAGGCACTGTGGGCCCCTGACAGGGGCTTTGAACTGTGTAAATCACTGCCCCCGACTTTGTAGCTGGATTGGCAGCGAGCCCTGAGACCCATACCGACACGGAGCCGAAGGTGCCGTACTGGTGGAGCTGATCGACACATAGACCCCTGTCGACTCGGGGGTTCTCGATTGGCGCAAAAAGCACACAGACTGTCATTAGAGGGCCCGGGATCCGTAGGCCGGAGTCCATGAGTAAGACTCCGGCCAGCCCTTTGTGCCTTTAAACTCTCCAATCGAGCCCTTGATCATCAGATTCGGTGGGTCCCCTAGACTCTTTGCGCCTTCTCGAACACTGCCTCCGGCTGACTCAGAGCCTCTCACCAACACAGGGCCCCGTTAGGTACTGCAGGGCCCTGACAGACGCTGGGGCTCCGACTAATGTAAAACGCCGGCTCCGGTTTGTCTCCGTTTAGAAAATGAGCCCTCAGGCCCATGTCACCACGGAGCCGACTATACATCATTGATGGTTTCTGACCAACACATAATAGGCTCTTATCCACTCAGGGACTCCATGATTAGCGCGCAGGGCACTCTGGCTGCCATTGGAGTGCCCGACCCTGCCGGGCGGGCCCCTGAATACAATGTCCCGCTGGCTTTTGAGCCCTTCGGGTCCTCAAATGCGGCCCTTAGTAGTTCGTCACGTGGAACCCGAAGGGTTCTTCGAAACATGAGGTGGGTAGACATGCCCGGGTGCCCCTCCCCTCTGGCTGCGCCGCCATGCGTACCGCTCGGGTGTTATTACCGCCATGGTGGTAGTGAGGTCGACTCATGACCTGAAGTCGTAGCTTACTCCCTGCGACTCAACGCGACGAGACATTGCGGTGGTGTAGTACCAGGCGGGCCCAACGAAAACAGGCTAGGTGTCTCCACGTAAAATTGTACACAGGCTGAAATCGATGCGGCGTGAGGTACTGTAACTTGTAAATATCACGCCGGGCGGATGCCTGTCGGGCGAATGCCCCCGCCCCCTCCCCGTCACAGCGATAGGTCACAGTCGATAGCAGGCAAAAAAGGATCCCGGCGAATATCGGGAAGAACTGACGTACTCCGTTTGGTGGCACAAAATAAAAATAAAACGCTGCTCCCTATCTAAGCATTTGAAAAGACCCTATCCCAAGGGTCATCTAGCGGTGAAATCACCAACATTCGTTTCAGGAACTCACCGCTGTGCGTTCTATATCGCGGTAGCCGGCGAGTTCGGCATCTTTTGTCTGGGCCCGAATCGGCAACAGACGTCGTCATCATGTACTATTGGATGCGTCATTGGTGCGTTCCTCGGGCCAAGCCCAGTGACAAGCGCAGTCTGAGAATGCTGAGAGAAGCTGGTAAGGTGTGGCAAAGTTGTCTGCCGAAGAGACCTGATCTAAATCCGGCATCTGGCATGTCGCATCCTCTATCCACGGCGAGCAGCCACGCTCATGTACCCAACACAAGCTTCGCTCGCTCTATCGCTTACACTATGTTTCCAATAGCATAAAACACTGCCATTTTATAGAATATGGACAGTATGTGCAGAGACAGGCCGTTTTGCTTTTTTCCCTAAAACATGATGGAATTTCTTCTTCGAAATCATGCGCCATTTGTCATGAAATTAATGTCTAAATGTCATATGTGGAGTGTGATCTCCCATGTTAAATGTAAAGTGTCCCCAATTTAGGAGCCACTCCCCCCCCCCCCCCCCCCTCCCCATCATTATTGTGCCCTGTGCGCCACTGTGACCTTGACGCGATTTTATTGGACTCCGGTGGTTCAGTTCAAGGTCCTAAAACAACAGGTTGGGCGGCAGGATAATACCAGAATATACTATATTTTAAATTGGTACCGGCAGAGTGAGTTTATATACTGCTTTTTATCAATGATTATTGCAATTCTGCCATTCAAATAAAAAATTTGTAAACATATAATATCTGGCTAAGCGTTATAACGTGTTGTAGACAATATATCGATTGGCATCCTTGATAGACTAAACCATTGACTAAATCTGGCAATGCAACAATTGTAGTGCTCCGGCGACATAACAAAACTGCACTGGTTCTGCTGGCATTTTCGCCGTTCGTTGCTTGGCAATCCCGGTGAACATTTTCGTAAGAATGACTACAATGGCACTATCCTGACGTTTACGTAATCATCTCATGGGCGTAGGAACAGGGGGGCCAGGGGGCCATGCCCCCCTTTCAACGTAGGGGGCCGGCAATGTTAACTGCCCCCCCCCCCCACACACTTTTCAGATTAAGGCTGCGTTTGGCTTACCTTTGCACTACATTTAACATGCATGCCGAATTGCCTAGTTCACCAGCCATCTCCCTTAAGATGCGTCATCTTTTTCATTTACTCATTGGCCATCGCTTAATGTTATAGCCGCAAGGACCGACGCCGCACAGCCTGGAGACTGCAACGCCGGGCGTTGAGACTTGCTATGACTTGCGAGCACGCGTGCTCAAGACCATGTAACGCAGTTTTCTATCAGTAATCAGTTCTGACAGGATCTTGAGCATTTTAAGGCGAACACGGGTTGTTAATATGAATTAGGAACCCCATTCCATCTACAATTTAAGGTCAGGGAGAACTCAATATCTCTGAAGAACACAGAAAAACACGGAACTGGATTTCATGTGACAATTATTGGACTACCTGCGGTGATCAGGGGTGTTGTTGCGTCAATGAGGGTTCCTGTGCTGAACCGGGGTCAACCGCACGGGTCAGAAGGCCTCCCGTATCCGGGACGGGAAGAATATGATATGATATATCCTTTTAATAACCTGTGGATCGACTAGGAGATCCCGCCCCTTGCCACCAGAATGATAGCCAGAAGACACTTTGCGATGGGACGGGATGGCCCTTCAGCCCTTGACCGGAAACGGTATGTACCCTTGATGTTCTACTCAGGAGGCCCCTTGCCCGGAAGGAAATAAGGGGTCTCATT
This sequence comes from Pollicipes pollicipes, assembly GCF_011947565.3. Taxonomy (NCBI): domain Eukaryota; kingdom Metazoa; phylum Arthropoda; class Thecostraca; order Pollicipedomorpha; family Pollicipedidae; genus Pollicipes; species Pollicipes pollicipes. Next base: position 25,264,972 of record NW_023596921.1, read on the forward strand.
ATTGTTGAGTAAATGGGGGTCTCATTACTGTTGAATAGGGTGAGTCGAAATGAGCTTAAAAAACTAGCAAGGTCATGCCATGTTTGCCTGTAGACGTTCATTTTTCAGGATGTATTATTAAAACAAATTACATCAAAAGGCTTGAACATGCCCACCGCAGCCTCCAGAGCGAGGACAAAAATGGTCTGGGTTGCAGCTTCCGTAAAACCGAAAAGTTTCGGTCACTGCAAGTGCGACCAGACAGCCGGCGCCGTGTTAATCTGTCTCCTGGATATATGAATAGCTGCAAAAACACGAAAAATAGAGATTCTACCTTTACTTTTCCAGTTCAACCACCAGATTTCAGTCCCACTTCGCGGTGCTTTAAGGGCCAATCCGTTCTTTTTATCTGTCTAAAAACTGCACACGTGAAATATGCCCTTAGGCTGCCTTCTAAATGCAAGGTCTGATGTCATGAGGCGTTCAAGCATACTTTTTCAGAAGCGTCGTCATTTTCGTTCACCACATGACCACAACTTAGTATGAGCTGCGCGGCCTATGGGGACTGCAACACCTGGGGTGGAGGCTTATGTTTCTAAGATTTTCTAGTGCGCATGCTCAAAATTACGCCACATAGCTTGCATAACTAGTCGGTTTAAGGGTTTAAAGGTAATAATCTCGGAAGCGTCATCATTTTCGTCCACCGGTGGGCCACGACTAAAAGCTACTGGGCTAACGCTCCGCGGACTATGGAAACTGCAACGCCTGGTGTCGAGGTTTTTGTTGCTAAGATTTGCGAGCGCGCATGTGAAAATAATGCGTTACATAAATTGCATCACTAATCGATTCTGACTAAATGGTCAACATTTTCAGACAAACATGGCTTATCTATGTTAATACACATTGTTGACCACTTGATCTGCAAAAAAATTTCATCTTAAAATTTGGATCAAACATATCGATTTAAATCTACCTTCGCGATGTCCTCAATGTCAGTTGAACCGAGATAAGTTCTGACAAAGTTTCTGAATTTTATCCGTTTAGAAAGAGTCAACTAATCATTGTAAATTAAGAGCACCGGTGGTTTATTCCACGCAGCCGTTCAACGCCTGATTTCTGCAGTTTATTGAGCTTAAAATACAAACAGAATTGAACTCACGGTAGCTCCTGGTTTCTGTTCCGGCTGCAAGAAAAAGATAACAATTAAACGAGGAAAGCCGCGTCACTTGTTAACAAGTAAGCTATATCCGGGGATTTTGCAGGATCGCCATAAGATGGGCTTTTGTCAACCGTGTGTTCTCCCTTGGCAAGGCTCCGGTTGCGCTCCGCCTACACACAAAAGCAGATCACGTCGTGCATGTTGCATGATGGGCAGTGAAGCATCCGTTGTGCCAATTCATACCTAAGGCAGACAGCTTCCCGGAGGCTGTTTTTCTGGCGATGGTGTGGTATAAGGGAAGGTAATTCGGAAAAAAATACTATTGCAGCTGTCCAACACATGTTTCATATACCATGTCGTAGTAACGCTGATCCAAAAGTATGCAACAAAGCAGCCATACGATCAGTTCGCAGTCAGTCATGTGGAAGACATCCGGGCCAGAGCCGTGGCCACCAACGGCGGACAGGAGCAGGGCCCAGGTAAGGAGCATGTGACAGTTGGGCCTTATTATGTGGCTTGGTTCTTTTTATGACTTATGAAAACCAAAAGTTGTATGACCTTTGTCACATTGTTTCTAGCAGTTTCCAGCCTCCGAATTTGTTTCCGCCTAAAATGCTGCGACAAGTCTTCTCTCTTGAAAAGCAGCCAGCGAAATGAAAGCGCATGAAAAATCTGTCGCACTGTGAACCATGGATCCCCTTTCAAAATTATCACCGGCCTATATCCCGGACGTATTTTGGCACCTACGCTGTGGAGACAAATGCTTCCTCAATGACCCGAAAGGCCTATCCGCTCGTGGAATTTCGTCTCCCCAGGAAAGACCATGTTAAAATTAAGGAATAATCTTGGGAAGCTGGATAGCCTTATTTGTCAGATGACCGATGAGTCGAATAGGCAGGACTGTGCACCAGTGAAAAGTAGCTCTAGATGCAAATCTAGCATAGCGGCCAGTGACATTTGAATAAAGAGTGATAACAACCTCCATTCCTACCCCCCTCCCCCCGCCGGTCATCTGGCTCGCTTTCCAGAAAAAGTTCCTGAAGTACACCGCGAGCTTGCCCCCCCCCCCACTTTTTGAAACGTTCCTACGCCTATTAATCATCTTCCCCGAATTGTGTCCTAAAAGAGCCTACAAACAAACGAAACCTCTAAATTTTAGACCTTGCACCACTGTTACATTGAAATTTGTTACGGAAGGTCCGTCTGTGTCCATCTAGGTGTGTCTATAAACATTGTAGTAAGAATGTGTAGATGCAATTTCTTGTCAAGAATAAGGTTTTTAATTTGAGACATTTTTGATGTATTTAGATTAATGATGATAACATAGATTAATGAATGATTAATGTAGATTAATGATGTCACACACCACTCAACAGACACCGACAAACAGGTTTATTTCTTCCAAGACTTGGCTCATTTTGTTCTCAAAGTCAGGTTTCAGGCCAAATATTTCGGGGGGCTGGAGCCCTGACTGAAAAAGAAACCGCACCCGTGCCAAATGGCAATCAGCGTTGGGGATGTCTTTATAGTTGCTGGAGTCAAGTGTGACCCAGCACACACATGATAAGATGCTCTTATGTCTCTAGTACTGGTACAATTACAGAAATATGCCATTTGGATATATGCCAGATGGCATGCCATTTGGGGAACAGACAAAGGTTGTCACAGATTTTCCTTCACACAGCCAACCCCCCATGCTGTTGAAAAATGACTAGCTGCAGCTATTAGTGCTGCATGACACATGGATGAATTACCCAAATTCTGTTAGGTCCTGTGGAGCCAGTTGGCACTGCTTATCTACTAGAACTGGAATTTCCCTCTCATTTATGTACCTTGAAAGATGACACCTTGTTCTGCATACTCAAATCTGAAGTCGGTCTCGGCCTACCACCTAGATGTCGAAGAAATCACACAAAAGTCTTAAGTTCGACACTAACGTTTTGCCTTTAGATGTGCAACTGACCAAGTTTGGCACATCAAATCAATTTTGTAAGGCCTTACAATGCCAGGATCATCTACATCACAAGTGGCCTATACATTTGCAATATTGTCTGGTCCAATTTTCAGTATTTCTTGGCTTTTGAAGGCCAGGGGCATGGCAAGAGGATGGGGGGGGGGGAGGGGGAGAAGATTGCTGCTTGGGGCTGATCTTTAATCTCTCTGAAAATGTTATGCCGCCCTTATGGGCATTAACCGGATATGACTCATCAAATCTCATTGGAGAGCCCATGCCCCTGCTCGTAATATAAGCCTGTAGCACGACAGTTTCTCGCTAGAATGACTTGCAGAAGACCGGCTGTCGTTTTTTACCTGTTTTTAAGTCTGCAGGCCTGTAACCTCAATACTACGGATTTGGGACCATAACTTCACCGGCCCAAAATCGCAAACAAATTAAGGTTAGGTATGGCTGCGACGGTGCACGGGGGCACTACCAAAAAATAGCATACGCACTCTTAACTTTCTTTTCAGATTGTCATGGTGATTCGGATTAGATTTCAGATTGCGAAATCAAATTGTGTTTGCATTTCCAGCGCTTCCGCTCCGAGCAAAACAACCAGTGCCTCTCTTAATACGCGCTCGGATGGGGGTCACCTTGACCCACCTCCGAGGGGTTTTCCGGAATGGTTTCCGAACGACAGGGCGTGGGCGCGACAAATTTTGCATAGCTATAGACAATAAAATGGCGGATTGTCCGGCATCAAAAATTTAGATGTACCTTGTAATGTCGCTGACCTATGACAGGTCAAAATCAGGCCATGGTTTCAGCGAGGGGATTTTCAGGGAATCGTTCCATCTGATTCAACAACGGAGTGTTAGACGAAGCCATACATCTCTGAGACACTTGATTAGACAACAGAACAATTGAATAAGCAAATCACATTGACCAAAGGTAAGGTATGAAGGTTTGACCAAGGTCAAAATCAGCCTGGTTTATTACTGCAGGGCTTGTTGTATGGGGTAGTTTCTGGTGCTCATTTCGAATTTATTGATGACAGGATCCGCATTTTACACCTTCCATAGACTTCTTTAGGGACAGAATAGGTTACTGACCTAGAATGACCTGGGTCAACATTTTGTTTTTAGGAGCATACTGCCAGACGTAATCTATGTCGCTTATCCAGATGCAAAACGCATAGCGGTCTTGTGCGATTTTGACCGCCATGACCTTCAAGATGTCAAAAGAGATGTCAAAAAACTGACCCTAGATGAGCATGTGCCCTTTTACTTCGAACAGTTATCTAGGCTCTAGGGGGCCTTTGGAGAACAACCTGAAATTTGACCTTGTTTGACCCTATTTGGCCCGAAGGTCATATACTAAGAATCTCAAGCTGTGACCTAAGTGAGATCACGTACAGGTCAATACACCCTGTAAATTTGGTGTCTCTAGCTCTCTTAGTCCTTGAGATCTCAGGGAGGTCATATTGACCCCCCCCCCCCCACTCCCCACCCGAGCAAAGGGTGTCCAACTGGCCACCCGGGCGCGTGTTAACATTGAATGTAACCGTTGCGCATTCTCAGTGGCTGCACACTCAAGTATTTCCCTTCCATTGAGCTGACCGATCGCTTATACGTATCACCGGTTTGAGGTGACCTGCATCTGGACCGCAGTTAAAAACGTTTCGTGACAGTAAGGGTAATAATATTCTCTAAGCTCCGTAAAAGTCGGCCTTATTGGATGTAAAACATGGCATGGGAATACGGGCTGGTGTTGGAATATTTGACCAGCCACAGCTGTCTTAACCATGGGTATGGCTAGGAGGCATACTAGCTAACGTCTTGGGACTTATTTTATGGGAGAGAGCGGCTTAGAAGCATTCGAAAAAACTATCATTAAAAACAACGTATTGCGATGCCCTTCAACACGTAAATGCCCTGAGGCAATCCCATGGTGACGTCACCATGGGATTGTCAGGGTCCCGTTCTTCATGACAGAATCGAAGCCCATTCCTTACTTCGAGCAAGCCCGGTCGATGGATGACCTAGCTACCGACTTACCTATGACGTCACGGCCCAAACCCATTCCTTATTTGGCTGAGAGGCGAAGTAAGTGCGGTTGCTCGTGGTTCTTTACATAGCAACGCACAGCGACGCCCACGACGCGTCTGCGGATGGGGTATGGTGGATGCGGAGGGTTTCCTCTAGCTCCCTAGATTTGCCATTTATAAGTTACGCTATTGCCATGGAGTAGTTTAGTACTATCAGTTGAAAAATCCATTAGACTTGTTTGCTTTTCCTTAATGATAATTCGTCAAGCGTTGCAGGTCACGGGGTCATGGTATACATTGCTACCCAGTGTCTGAAACTTGGGTGTTTATTGGTGCTTTTAGCCCCAAGACATTTTGTTCTCCACAAATATACACTGGAAAAAATGTAAAAATTGTTCTCTATGAGCGACATCAGATGGAGGCAAGCTGTTCCTGCAATTTCGACGGCATCGCGCGCCACACTCACGGCTGAACGAGGGATACTGCCTGCGGGTTACAGCCGAATCTCTCTACCATATCACACATAATCTTTCCTTGCAATGCATTCAGTGTCCAGGTCTGTTGCTGCTCACCAGCACATGTTTAACTCACCTACCGTCCAACGACACCTACGCGCTCACACACCGGGCTCGATCCCGCAGCCAAAACAACAGTCTCTCGACGTACCAGGGAAAAGCGCGGAGAATATCTCGCACACAGCACGATTCAACATTTCTGGATTGCACATAGAAATCACCGGAACACAAGAAAAATTGATAATTAAGTATATGACGTAAACGTTACATGTACCTCTAAATATAAGGTGATTGAATCATATATTGACAAGTAAGTTATTTTTCGTTCTTTTCAGATCGTACTTTTATTGAGGTTTTATTGGAAACTATCCAAAATGGATATTGTATGGAACGTATAATGGTGACGTTAAACATCATCCCATGCACTCGTTCGGGCACGTGAAAAACCAAGGCTCCGGGAGTCTCCGGCTCTTGGGGAGGATTTAGCATTGGAGAGAAGGTATATTCTCCATAAAAAGTCCGAGCTGAATACGTGATGAACACGCATAAAAGGGTCATCAAACAAATGTATGAATTTTGTTTCTATCGATCAACAGAGGGTCCTCACAGAATCATGATCTGAGCAAAAAGCTAAAGCAGGGTTTCTTGTTCTCCGTTGAGC
>NW_023596921.1:25273771-25282783 GCF_011947565.3 Pollicipes pollicipes
CACATATTCCATTGCCTGAGATATAGCTGCGGCTTCAGCAACAAACACTGAACACTTTCCTGGCAGTTTAAATCGAGCATAGCTTTCTTCGTGGACGTAGGCACCGCCCACTCCCTCGGTAGTTTTTGAACCGTCCGTAAAAATATAAGTAAAAACAGGGGTACCCATTCTTAGTTCCCAAAATTCATTTTGTATTTGACGTACATTCAGAGCACTCTTATATTCATTCGTCAGTTTTTTGTTTTCACATTTTTGGTTTCACATTTAACATTTTCACTGAAGCACCCGAACTGACTGCGAAAAGCAATTGGGATCGCAACTGGAGCTGTGTAAGCAATTAAGATCGCAACTGGAGCTGTGTGATAACTGAAGATGTGTGGGGCTCAGTGAAGGAGCCACCAACCCTGACCAAGCCGCAAACTCGCCTGACCAGCCCTGGAGGAGAACTACAGTGTGTGGGTGAGTTCAGGGCCACCACCCTGCACAAAGGCCAGACTTGCTCATTGAAAGTTGTTGTAGTGAAAGGCCAAATGACCAACAACCTCCTGGCCGGAGATGTTGCTGTCAGGATGGGCCTGGTGGCCAGACCGAATGAAGTCACAACTGCCAAAGATGTAGGCCTGATGAAAACCACACCTGTGAAGATAGAGCAAAGAATGATGCTGAACCATTCTGCCTGTTCACAGCTCGAAACGTCCCCTTCCAGCTCATGGCCAAGGTCAAAGTTGAACTGGAGCGAATGCTGGTAGAAGGCGTTACAACGAGGGTGACAAAGCCCACAGAGTGGTGTGCACCAATGGTGCCAGTGACAAAGAATAACGGCCAAGCGAGGATATGTGTGGAACTCCAGCGCCTGAACAAGGCTGTGAAGAGGGAGCACCTGGCGCTGCCAACGCTGGATGACATCGCACCCAGCCTAGCTGGTTCAACTGTATTCAGCAGCCTGGATGTTCACAGCGGTTTCTGGCAGATCCCTCTGAATGAGGAAAGCCAGAAACTGACCGCCTTCATTATACCGTTTGGCAGGTTTTGCTTTCAGAGGGTACCGCTCGGCATCACCTCTGCAAGTGAAATCTTTCAGAGACAGATGCGGAAGCTTCTCGAGGGTCATGACGGTGTTGGAGTCATCGTGGACGACATCCTCGTTCATGGACGCACACGTGCCGAACATGACGTCCGCCTGAAGAAAGTAATGGAAACTGTGAGTCGTTCTGGCCTGCGACTTATTTACCAGAAGTGCCAGTTTAGAAAGGAAGAGCTGGTGTTCTTCGGACATGTCGCTGGAGCTAGCGGCATCAAGCCCGATCTAGAGAAGATCCGGGTTCTGAAGGACATGCCAGCACCCACCAAGGTGGAAGAGCTGCGCAGAGTCCTGGACATGATGACCTACCTGGGCAGGTTTATGCCAAACTTGTCCACAACAATAAAGCCCATGTCAGACCTGCTGAAAGCAGATGCAGCCTGGGAGTGGGAAACCCACCAGGTTCAAGCATTTGAAGCTTGCAAGGAGCTCCTGGGAAAGTCGCCCAGCCTCCAGTTCTATGACGCTTCTCTGCTCACCGTGTTCGCCGCTGATGCAAGCTCCTATGGCCTGGGAGCAGTGCTCCAGCAAGAGCACTCAGGCGTCCTGAAGCCAGTGGCATTCTGCTCAAGAACTCTGACCGAGACCGAGTAGAGGTACGCACAAATCGAAAAGGAGTGTCTCGCTGCAGTGTGGGCGTGTGAGAAGTTCACGAGGTACCTGGTGGGTCTGCCCAGCTTCACACTGCTGACAGGCCACAAGCCCCTGGTTCCTCTGCTGAGCACCAAACCGCTACATTCAGCTCCACTGTGCTGCCAGCGACTCCTTCTGCGGATGTTGAGGTTGTTGAGATTCAACTTCCAGGTCCATCATGTCGCAGGCAAGTATCTGGTGGTTCCCGACACGCTGTCCTGCAGCCCACTGACTGATGCCAACTCTGGTCGCAGCCACGCCCTGGCAAGCGAAGTAGCGGCACACGTGGACGCTGCTCAAACATCTTGGCCTGCATCCGACTCCAAGCTGCGGGATTTCAAGACAGCAACCGGAGGAGAAGCTACGAGTCGTCTCGAAATTCATCACCAACGGCTGGCCTCGTCATGCGACAGCGGTACCGCCGAGTGTGGTCCCGTGCTTTTCAGTGCGGAGAGGCCTGTCGATCTGTGACGGCCTCACCACGTTCCAGGATCGGATCGTGGTCCCAAGAGCCCAGCGACGAGACGTGCTCCAGCGCCTGCACGCCAGTCACCAAGGTCTGTCGTCGTGCAGGGAGCGGGCGAAGTCGTCAGTCTGGTGGCCGAACATCATCCAAGACCTGAAAAGCATGGTCCTGGCCTGCGAATGGTGTCGCCATCGCCGCCCGTCTCAACGGTAAGAGCCGATGAAGCCGTCCGAGCTGCCATCTCGACCGTGGTCAAAGCTCGCGACGACGCAGCTAACATCAGCTGCAGACATCCTGGAAAACGGAACCACGCCGCTGGGTCCTTCGAGATCTCCCAACCGCGACGACACCATCGTGACGTCACTCGGACCAGATTTGTCGCCCGGTCCCAACGCCGCACTGGCAGATCGTGGTGACCGTCCGGCTTCCCCCGACGTTCGCAGCGCATCCGCCATCAACCGGCGCGCCTCGCTGACTACCTTTGCTAAGGCGGTAAATGTCATGTGATATCCCATGTTAAATGTATAGCGTCCCCAATTTAGGACCCAGTTCCCCCACATCGTTATTGTGCCTTGCGCGCCACCGTGCACCTTGACGCGATTCCGTTGGACTCCGGTGGTTCAGTTCAAATGCAGACGCCAACTGTGGAACGTCGTGTGTATGATCCGTAACTGGGAAGGCGCGAACGAACAGATAACAAGACAATATGTGACTTTTCCACAAACGTCCAACGAGATTTAATTGTGAAGCAAAAATGGTTGTTTAACATTATTTCAGTGCAGTTCATACTTAAAGCTAATTGGTGAACGCACCATTGTTTCTGTATTAGTCATAATTCAAGCAATGTTATCGTAGAGCACAGTGTATGCCTGGTCCTTGAGCGCTCCGTCCGGCGCAGCCTCAATGGCGTGCGTATTGTAAGCATGAAGCGCATTGAGACGCGCTTCACGTTCGTACGTTGAAAGTTTACGTATCGCGGGATACAAGATTCAAGAGCCGCAAAAAAGATCCGACGGGATGACTAGCTTGTAAATGATGGACCGAGAGAACATCACAAAAACCTGCGTGTTTGAGGCGGGCCACCTGCCGCGTCTCGGACCCCCTACGTCGTGGCGCTTGACCAAACTAAATGTAACGAGGGGGTAAAGGAGTATGGGGGAAGCTGAAAACATCCAGCCAACTTAGTGCGTAGAATGAGTTGAATCAGCTCGCTTTCTGAAGTTGTTCGATCACGGTGACAGCATGGGTCAGGTGAATTACCACCAAACAAACCGACAGCAGTTTTTAGCAAACCAAAAGTAGTTTAAGTACTGACTCATTGCTTCAAACCATTGGGAAGCGACTGCCATGTTAATGCTTTGTCCATACATCTGGTGGCCATGGATGAAACCGGGCGGGCGATGGTGACTGGTGTTCCGAACTGGGCGGGCGATGGTGACTGGTGTTCCGAACTGGGCGGGCGATGGTGACTGGTGTTCCGAACTGGGCGGGCGATGGTGACTGCAGTGTTACGAATTGGGCGGGCGATGGTGACTATGGTGCTCCGAATTGTGAACGTGCCGTGATGACCGCTCCTGTTATGACGGCTTTGGAGCATGGAGTCGTGAGCGTGTCACCCTTGTTTGATCAGCTTGTCTCAGTGGTACTGGACCCGAACCAAGGTCATCATAGTTTTAAGCACATCTGTGTGAGAATGGCGCTACCAACGGACGTTACCAGCAATTGTGTTACCAACAAACGTTACCAACGAACGTTGCCAACAAACTTTGCCAACAAACGTTGCTAAAAATGGTATCAGCAGTAAATGTTAACAGCAATGGCGCTTCGGATGATATGTGTTTTATGATGAACGGTGCCATTTGAAGCATGGGCCGAGCATAACGCTGCCTGCAGACCTCGTTGCGGGGCACTGAATGGTGGAGGGAAGCCGAGCCTGGAGAAATACGGCCTCAAAAATTGTCCACGAGAGCTATCATGCTGGAAAATGGTCATGTCAGCCTGTCCTATGTGCCATGAGGCTAGAGGGCTTAGAATAGCACGGATAATTCGTGCTTCTAATTCAGGGTTTTAGCGACCAACAACGCATTTCTAAACATCGCTTTGAAAAGGCTTAAGGCCATCGTGGGTGTGCAGGAGAAGACTATGAAAACTCATCATTGAAAGCTTTCATTTAGTAATATTTTGGGCTCCCTCGACCGATCACACAAGTTTGGTCGCCTGCAGCGCCGTTGGTCAGCTTATCGTTCGAAACATTAAGAAGCATTTGTGTTGCGGGTAAAAAAATATTCAAAGTAAGCTGCCAACAGCATATTTAGAGGCCTTCAACACCGCATTGCATCGCTGAGTGTCAAATTAAGATAAATATGTTGAAGGCCCTCATGCTTGTGTGAAAGATAGCGTAAAGACTGAAAGGCTCCGGGAAGGGTTAATGAAGCGCGCGAGACGAGATAACAATGTGAAGATGGTTGAGTTACGGACAAGTGCCTGGACCTCGAGATGCTGATGACCATTCTGAAGACAGTGTGGCGTCGGACATCGGCCAAGGGAGGTGAGATGATCAGAGCCCTTAATTGACTAGATAAAAACAGTTAAGTTTGCAAAAATGCATTTTCATTATATGTTTAACCAGCCACACAAGCATTGGCAAGTTCCTGGACAAAGTGAGCATCTGCAAAAAGGCAAGGCACTCCCCCTCCGTCGCTATTTTCGACCGCCGCTATCTCTAACCCAGCCGCGTGGTCTCCAACGGACCCGGCGGCGGATGTCCGCGGGATCAGATGGCGTACACAGAGTACAGCCCCCGCTCCTGAGCAGCGCCGCAACATAAATCCAGTACGGTGTCCAAAACGTAGATATTGATTCATGCTACCAGAATCCTGACTCCGACGGTCTCCGAAGGCAATTCGGTGGCTTTAATCCGTCGCCCTTTGACCCCGAACCCAGACATCTGACCTGCCCCGGCCATTTGTCAAGCCTGAGGCGGTTAGATGCTGGGTTGACCGATGCCAAGCTCGATGCTGATGGACCGATTTTGAGCAATGTGAAAGCAGCCACCAGCAAACCCCAATCCGGGCGCAAAATAAAAAATATTGGCATTGTTGCCACCTAAATGGCCGAATATTGGAAGGCTGCTGCTGAGTCCCTGGTACGGCAGCCACACCGTCTGGGCCCGGAGCTCCGGTCAGCGGAGCCAGATATACGGTCGGCCGAGACGGGCCCGACCCGGCCCACCGCCAGATCACACGGCCTGCATGGGCTGCACGCCCAGCTCGGCCGCCAGCTGGTCGGAGGAGGCCAGCTGGTTCTCGTGGTATGTGACGCCGCCGTCGCGGGCCACGCGGGCCATGTGCGCCCGCTCCGGATCGCCGGGCACGAGCACGGGCTCGTCCGGGTTGGCCCGCTCGGCCTCCCGACACTGCGTCATCAGCTCCTGCAGGCGGCCGGAGAAGCCTGGCGCGAACGCCGCCGGGTCCAGCGCCACGAAGCACTGGCCCAGGTCGGCCGGCGTGCGCTGGTTGTCCCAGCGGCGCACGTGCGGCCCGTACGCGGCGCCGCCTAGCAGGCCGCAGAACAGCTCGACCATGAACGCCAGGCCGTAGCCCTTATACCCGCTGTGCGCTTCGTCGCCGCCGAGCGGCAGCAGGCCGACGGCGGCGTCGGCGTCGGTGGTAATGCGGCCCTCGGCGTTTGTCGCCCAGCCCTCGGGGATGGGCTCTCGCTTACGTCGCTGCACCTCGATCTTGCCCACAGCCACCGTGCAGGTGGCCATGTCCAGGCAGAACGAGTCGCCGCCCTCGCCCGGCGCCGCGCACGCGATCGGGTTGGTGCCGAGCATCGGCTGGCGCGCGCGCGTCGGCACCACCAGCGGAGACGTGTTGGTGAAGCTCATGCCAACGAGCCCGGCCTCGGCGCAGCGCAGCGCGTACCAACCGGCGATGCCGTAGTGGTTGGAATTGTGCGCCACCACCCAGCCGATGCCGCTCTCGCGCGCCTTCTGGATGGCCAGGTCCGTGCAGAAGTTGCCGATGACGGGACCGAGTCCGTTTTGGCCGTCGACCAGCGCCGTCGCGGCGGTCTGACGCGTCACCACAGGTTCGGCGGCTGGATCACAGATGGCGCCGCGAATGTCGGTCAGGTAGTACTCGAGCCGGTTGAGGCCGTGGCTGAAGTGGCCGCGCTGGTCGGCGGTGACTAGGAGGTCGGCCAGCGCGCCCGCGTGCCCACCGGACGCCCCCGCCTTCTCCATCACGTCCATGATGAAGCGTCGCACCTCCGTCAGGGGGATGGTGGTGCCGCGAACCTTGGACGCCATGCTGACAGGCTTTTCCTCGACTCACCTCAGCCTTTCCGGCAGTCAGACTGCTGACCGGACACTGGAATGCAGAAAAAGCTCAGATTGGCAACTGTTATGTGGCACGTACTAATATAACGAGGAAAAAACATAAAAGCAATGAAAGAGTTGGGCGGATAACAACACAAAGCGGCAGCGATAAACAGCTAAAAAGCATTCCTATGATACTTTTGTTTGCATTTTTACATTATATATCTAACGGATTCACCTTTCAGCGAACGTCAGTCATCACAATACTGCATAGAGTTGTCGCCCTCCGATACTTTCACAACTCGTCCTCTGGATGGAAATTTACTCTCAAGGCCCGGCAACTTCATGTTCAAAAGTAACCCATCGTCAGAGCAGCTCAGCTCAAATGAACTGAGCCCTGCCGTTTGTTCCTGGTATTCTGGGCGCAACTTTCTGTACACTCCGGGCCATCCTCACGTCCCCTATAGTGACAGCCTGGTTACTGCACGGACCCGACACAGCTGATTAGACAGTACAATACACAAACCCCAGCAGCCTTCACCCACGTCGGCGGTCCCGAGCTGTGTAGACCACTCCCGGGCAGCCGGCCGGCGGTCTCCCCTCCCGTACACATTGTTCTCTCGGGTGAATCTGGACGGGGGTGAACGTACACAGGGGGAGCGCTCACAGCCGGCGCCGGCCAGCAGCCAAGGAGTGTGTTTGGCGACGCGCGGTGCACGTACCGTGGAGTACGGGGAATATATCTACATCCATATTAATATGTGATATATATATATATATATATATATATATATATACATTATAATACTCTTGGCTATCCTTACTCAACCACAATGCCCTTGTTGGACAAATACTCGGGCTATTTAGTGCCGGTTGCAGACGGCCGGGAGGATCATATTGACAGGGGCGATAAAAATACCGAGCAGTAACTCTTTCGTCTCTGCCAATACAAATCGAGTACTAACGGGACAGGCAGTACTAGCCTGTCCGCGCCGCGGGGCGTCAAAATCAGTTTTATATCGATGTTCCAGACGTCCGGAAGATTCAGTCATTGGGTGATGCATGAAACTGATCTTTTCGCTGATGCACTTCCAACGCATGTTGAACAATTACCCATTTAGGAGAATACCCATACCCATACCCAGAAGAGGAAGACAGCCCCCCCCCCCCCCCACCAAAAAAAAGAAGGAAAGAATTTGATACCGAAGTAGCCGAAGCGCGGGGACTTCGCGTGTGTGTCGGGGGGGGGGGGATATACCAGCTTACAAGAGACACGACAGCAAAGCGTGGCCGCTCCCTTGACGAAATCCTGCATACCCCTGGCGTAGGCACAGAAACAAGCGACGGATGAAGCATGTAATGGGTTCGGGGCTAGTAACGCATTCAAACACGTAAGACAGGCCCGAAAACAAGCGCGTTTTTCCAGTCGTGCGATGGTTGGTAACACCCACATGTAAGGATGATGCGTCCAGCACTCATGAAACCCTCCAGCGGAACACGTAAGCCTCTCTGCCCGCCGCGAGTCTCACGGCGACGCCCGTGAAGCTCGTAGCTGGACCGACGCTGCGTCGGAGCCGACACCTGCCGGCGCCCGCCCTGCCGCAGCGGCGGCTGGCCCGGAGCCAAACGCCCGTCACAGGGCCGGCGGCATCTGCGGCCGGAAGGCACCGGCCGTCCGAGACTGCAGGCGGGTGGGACTGACCTGACCGGCACCTGTGGACGGCGGACGGGCGGTTGGGCCGCAGACGGCCGTTGGTTCAACTGTCGACCGACGCACTCCGAGCCGGCGTGTTACCATGGCCAGCAGCTGCCTAGAGACGGCAGGGGCGGCGCTGGCCGGCCCGCCAGGGGGGGGGGGCTCTCCTTCGCTGGAGGGTCGGACGCGCCCGAGTCCGCCTCTCAGGCCGTGAGGGCGGCGTAGGGGCCGGTGTCGGTTGTTTCGGCGCTCCTGGCGCCGTGCCGCGCCGAGAGCGCCTGGCGCCGCCCCCGATCACGACCCTGAGTTCGCGTGCGGTCCCGTCCTTGGACCAACTTATCTGTTTGGTCTGGTCTGGTCGGCGTTTATTGGCTCCCAGGGGCCCAGCGTCCCGCAACGATCTGAGAATGCCGTGACACACGGGGTCTGCTCAGACGGTTCCACTCATGCTTGGGCGAGCTGTGAGCGTGCAGACGTCGGTGAGAGCCTAGCAAAAATCGTACTAGGTAGGAATCTTGGCGTGAGTTAAGCTCGCTGAGCAGCCGGTTCTTCATTTCAATCAAGCACGCTTACTTACATTAGAGAACATCTGCATGGTCGAATTGGCATTTTCGAAACCAAACCATCATGTTAACATCAGAGAAAGCCCACAATCGACCGTCGCAAGAAGAGCTCACGTTTAGTGGAGAATAGCAGCATGCAGTCTCATTATAATCCAAAGGTGCGGGTGACTTCTATCGAGAAATGTTCTAGATGTTGACCAAATTCACATCCAGGAAATTTATGTAATGCGACTTGAATCAATAGCCCGGGTG
>NW_023596921.1:25286257-25316998 GCF_011947565.3 Pollicipes pollicipes
AATTTTCACTGAAGCACCCTGAACTGACTGCAAAAAGCAATTGGGATCGCAACTGGAGCTGTGTAAGCAATTAAGATCGCCAACTGGAGCTGTGTAAGCAATTAAGATCGCAACTGGAGCTGTGTGATAACTGAAGATGTGTGGGGCTCAGTGAAGGAGCCACCAACCCTGACCAAGCCGCAAACTCGCCTGACCAGCCCTGGAGGAGAACTGCAGTGTGTGGGTGAGTTCAGGGCCACCACCCTGCACAAAGGCCAGACTTGCTCATTGAAAGTCGTTTGTAGTGAAGGTCAAATGACCAACAACCTCCTGGCCGGAGATGTTGCTGTCAGGATGGGCCTGGTGGCCAGACCGAATGAAGTCACTAACTGCCAAAGATGTAGGCCTGATGAAAACCACACCTGTGAAGATAGAGCAAAGAATGATGCTGAACCATTCTGCCTGTTCACAGCTCGAAACGTCCCCTTCCAGCTCATGGCCAAGGTCAAAGTTGAACTGGAGCGAATGCTGGTAGAAGGCGTTACAACGAGGGTGACAAAGCCCACAGAGTGGTGTGCACCAATGGTGCCAGTGACAAAGAATTACGGCCAAGCGAGGATATGTGTGGAACTCCAGCGCCTGAATAAGGCTGTGAAGAGGGAGCACCTGGCGCTGCCAACGCTGGATGACATCGCACCCAGCCTAGCTGGTTCAACTGTATTCAGCAGCCTGGATGTTCACAGCGGTTTCTGGCAGATCCCTCTGAATGAGGAAAGCCAGAAACTGACCGCCTTCATTATACCGTTTGGCAGGTTTTGCTTTCAGAGGGAACCGCTCGGCATCACCTCTGCAAGTGAAATCTTTCAGAGACAGATGCGGAAGCTTCTCGGGGGTCATGACGGTGTTGGAGTCATCGTGGACGACATCCTCGTTCATGGACGCACACGTGCCGAACATGACGTCCGCCTGAAGAAAGTAATGGAAACTGTGAGTCGTTCTGGCCTGCGACTTATTTACCAGAAGTGCCAGTTTAGAAAGGAAGAGCTGGTGTTCTTCGGACATGTCGCTGGAGCTAGCGGCATCAAGCCCGATCTAGAGAAGATCCGGGTTCTGAAGGACATGCCAGCACCCACCAAGGTGAAGAGCTGCGCAGAGTCCTGGACATGATGACCTACCTGGGCAGGTTTATGCCAACTTGTCCACAACAATAAAGCCCATGTCAGACCTGCTGAAAGCAGATGCAGCCTGGGAGTGGGAAACCCACCAGGTTCAAGCATTTGAAGCTTGCAAGGAGCTCCTGGGAAAGTCGCCCAGCCTCCAGTTCTATGACGCTTCTCTGCTCACCGTGTTCGCCCGCTGATGCAAGCTCCTATGGCCTGGAGCAGTGCTCCAGCAAGAGCACTCAGGCGTCCTGAAGCCAGTGGCATTCTGCTCAAGAACTCTGACCGAGACCGAGTAGAGGTACGCACAAATCGAAAAGGAGTGTCTCGCTGCAGTGTGGGCGTGTGAGAAGTCCACGAGGTACCTGGTGGGTCTGCCCAGCTTCACACTGCTGACAGGCCACAAGCCCCTGGTTCCTCTGCTGAGCACCCAAACCGCTACATTCAGCTCCACTGTGCTGCCAGCGACTCCTTCTGCGGATGTTGAGGTTGTTGAGATTCAACTTCCAGGTCCATCATGTCGCAGGCAAGTATCTGGTGGTTCCTGACACGCTGTCCTGCAGCCCACTGACTGATGCCAACTCTGGTCGCAGCCACCGCCTGGCAAGCGAAAAGTAGCGGCACACGTGGACGCTGCTCAAACATCTTGGCCTGCATCCGACTCCCAAGCTGCGGGATTTCAAGACAGCAACCGGAGGAGAAGCTACGAGTCGTCTCGAAATTCATCACCAACGGCTGGCCTCGTCATGCGACAGCGGTACCGCCGAGTGTGGTCCCGTGCTTTTCAGTGCGGAGAGGCCTGTCGATCTGTGACGGCCTCACCACGTTCCAGGATCGGATCGTCGGTCCAAGAGCCCAGCGACGAGACGTGCTCCAGCGCCTGCACGCCAGTCACCAAGGTCTGTCGTCGTGCAGGGAGCGGGCGAAGTCGTCAGTCTGGTGGCCCGAACATCATCCAAGACCTGAAAAACATGGTCCTGGCCTGCGAATGGTGTCGCCCCATCGCCGCCCGTCTCAACGGTAAGAGCCGATGAAGCCGTCCGAGCTGCCATCTCGACCGTGGTCAAAGCTCGCGACGACGCAGCTAACATCAGCTGCAGACATCCTGGAAAACGGAACCACGCCGCTGGGTCCTTCGAGATCTCCCAACCGCGACGACACCATCGTGACGTCACTCGGACCAGATTTGTCGCCCTGGTCCCAACGCCGCACTGGCAGATCGTGGTGACCGTCCGGCTTCCCCCGACGTTCGCAGCGCATCCGCCATCAACCGGGCGCCCTCGCTGACTACCTTTGCTAAGGCGGTAAATGTCATTTGATATCCCATGTTAAATGTATAGCGTCCCCAATTTAGGACCCCAGTTCCCCCCACATCGTTATTGTGCCTTGCGCGCCACCGTGCACCTTGACGCGATTCCGTTGGACTCCGGTGGTTCAGTTCAAATGCAGACGCCAACTGTGGAACGTCGTGTGTATGATCCGTAACTGGGAAGGCCGCGAACGAACAGATAACAAGACAATATGTCACTTTTCCACAAACGTCCAGCGAGATTTAATTGTGAAGCAAAAATGGTTGTTTAACATTATTTCAGCGCAGTTCATACTTAAAGCTAATTGGTGAACGCACCATTGTTTCTGTATTAGTCATAATTCAAGCAATGTTATCGTAGAGCACAGTGTATGCCTGGTCCTTGAGCGCTCCGTCCGGCGCAGCCTCAATGGCGTGCGTATTGTAAGCATGAAGCGCAATGAGACGCGCTTCACGTTCGTACGTTGAAAGTTTACGTATCGCGGGATACAAGATTCAAGAGCCGCAAAAAAGATCCGACGGGATGACTGGCTTGTAAATGATGGACCGACAGAACATCACAAAAACCTGCGTGTTTGAGGGCGGGCAACCTGACGCGTCTCGGACCCCCTACGTCGTGGCGCTTGACCAAACTGTTCAGGGGTTAAATGTAACGAGGGGGTAAAGGAGTATGGGGGAAGCTGAAAACATCCAGCCAACTTAGTGCGTAGAATGAGTTGAATCAGCTCGCTTTCTGAAGTTGTTCGATCACGGCGACAGCATGGGTCAGGTGAATTACCACCAAACAAACCGACAGCAGTTTTTAGCAAACCAAAAGTAGTTTAAGTACTGACTCATTGCTTCAAACCATTGGGAAGCGACTGCCATGTTAATGCTTTGTCCATACATCTGGTGGCCATGGATGAAATCGGGCGGGCGATGGTGACTGGTGTTCCGAACTGGGCGGGCGATGGTGACTGGTGTTCCGAACTGGGCGGGCGATGGTGACTGGTGTTCCGAACTGGGCGGGCGATGGTGACTGCAGGTGTTACGGAATTGGGCGGGCGATGGTGACTATGGTGCTCCGAATTGTGAACGTGCCGTGATGACCGC
This sequence comes from Pollicipes pollicipes, assembly GCF_011947565.3. Taxonomy (NCBI): domain Eukaryota; kingdom Metazoa; phylum Arthropoda; class Thecostraca; order Pollicipedomorpha; family Pollicipedidae; genus Pollicipes; species Pollicipes pollicipes. Next base: position 25,289,798 of record NW_023596921.1, read on the forward strand.
TCCTATTATGACGGCTTTGGAGCATGGAGTCGTGAGCGTGTCACCCTTGCTTTGATCAGCTTGTCTCAGTGGTACTGGACCCGAACCAAGGTCATCATAGTTTTAAGCACATCTGTGTGAGGAATGGCGCTACCAACGGACGTTACCAGCAATTGTGTTACCAACAAACGTTACCAACAAACGTTGCCAACAAACGTTGCCAACAAACGTTGCTAAAATGGCATCGGCAGTAAATGTTAACAGCAATGGCGCTTCGGATGATATGTGTTTTATGATGAACGGTGCCATTTGAAGCATGGGCCGAGCATAACGCTGCCTGCAGACCTCGTTGCGGGGCACTGAATGGTGGAGGGAAGCCGAGCCTGGAGAAATACGGCCTCAAAATTGTCCACGAGAGCTATCATGCTGGAAAATGGTCATGTCAGCCTGTCCTATGTGCCATGAGGCTAGAGGGCTTAGAATAGCACGGATAATTCGTGCCTTTAATTCAGGGTTTTAGCGACCAACAACGCATTTCTAAACGTCGCTTTGAAAAGGCTTAAGGCCATCGTGGGTGTGCAGGAGAAGACTATGAAAACTTATCATTCAAAGCTTTCATTTAGTAATATTTTGGGCTCCTTCGACCGATCACACAAGTTTGGTCGCTTGCAGCGCCGTTGGTCAGCTTATCGTTCGAAACATTAAGAAGCATTTGTGTTGCGGGTACAAAAATACTCAAAGTAAGCCGCCAACAGCATATTTAGAGGCCTTCAACACCGCATTGCCATCGCTGAGTGTCAAGTTAAGATAAATATGTCGAAGGCCCTCGTGCTTGTGTGAAAGATAGCGTAAAGACTGAAAGGCTCCGGGAAGGGTTAATGAAGCGCGCGAGACGAGATAACAATGTGAAGATGGTTGAGTTACGGACAAGTGCCTGGACCTCGAGATGCTGATGACCATTCTGAAGACAGTGTGGCGTCGGACATCGGCCAAGGGAGGTGAGATGATCAGAGCCCTTAATTGACTAGATAAAAACAGTTAAGTTTGCAAAAATGCATTTTCATTATATGTTTAACCAGCCACACAAGCATTGGCAAGTTCCTGGACAAAGTGAGCATCTGCAAAAAGGCAAGGCACTCCCCCTCCGTCGCTATTTTCGACCGCCGCTATCTCCTAACCCAGCCGCGTGGTCTCCAACGGACCCAGCGGCGGATTGTCCGCGGGATCAGATGGCGTACACAGAGTACAGCCCCCGCTCCTGAGCCGCGCTGCAACATAAATCCAGTACGGTGTCCAAAACGTAGATATTGATTCATGCTACCAGAATCCTGACTCCGACGGTCTCCGAAGGCAATTCGGTGGCTTTAATCCGTCGCCCTTTGACCCCGAACCCAGACATCTGACCTGCCCCGGCCATTTGTCAAGCCTGAGGCGGTTAGATACTGGGTTGACCGATGCCAAGCTCGATGCTGATGGACCGATTTTGAGCAATGTGAAAGCAGCCACCAGCAAACCCCAATCCGGGCGCAAAATAAAAAATATTGGCATTGTTGCCACCTAAATGGCCGAATATTGGAAGGCTGCTGCTGAGTCCCTGGTACGGCAGCCACACCGTCTGGGCCCGGAGCTCCGGTCAGCGGAGCCAGATATACGGTCGGTCGAGACGGGCCCGACCCGGCCCACCGCCAGATCACACGGCCTGCATGGGCTGCACGCCCAGCTCGGCCGCCAGCTGGTCGGAGGAGGCCAGCTGGTTCTCGTGGTATGTGACGCCGCCGTCGCGGGCCACGCGGGCCATGTGCGCCCGCTCCGGATCGCCGGGCACGAGCACGGGCCTCGTCTGGGTTGGCCCGCTCTGTCTCCCGACACTGCGTCATCAGCTCCTGCAGGCGGCCGGAGAAGCCTGGCGCGAACGCCGCCGGGTCCAGCGCCACGAAGCACTGGCCCAGGTCGGCCGGCGTGCGCTGGTTGTCCCAGCGGCGCACGTGCGGCCCGTACGCGGCGCCGCCTAGCAGGCCGCAGAACAGCTCGACCATGAACGCCAGGCCGTAGCCCTTATACCCGCTGTGCGCTTCGTCGCCGCCGAGCGGCAGCAGGCCGACGGCGGCGTCGGCGTCGGTGGTAATGCGGCCCTCGGCGTTTGTCGCCCAGCCCTCGGGGATGGGCTCTCGCTTGCGTCGCTGCACCTCGATCTTGCCCACAGCCACCGTGCAGGTGGCCATGTCCAGGCAGAACGAGTCGCCGCCCTCGCCCGGCGCCGCGCACGCGATCGGGATTGGTGCCGAGCATCGGCTGGCGCGCGCGCGTCGGCACCACCAGCGGAGACGTGTTGGTGAAGCTCATGCCCACGAGTCCGGCCTCGGCGCAGCGCAGCGCGTACCAACCGGCGATGCCCGTAGTGGTTGGAATTGTGCGCCACCACCCAGCCGATGCCGCTCTCGCGCGCCTTCTGGATGGCCAGGTCCGTGCAGAAGTTGCCGATGACGGGACCGAGTCCGTTGCGGCCGTCGACCAGCGCCGTCGCGGCGGTCTGACGCGTCACCACTGGTTCGGCGGCCGGATCACAGATGGCGCCGCGAATGTCGGTCAGGTAGTACTCGAGTCGGTTGAGGCCGTGGCTGAAGTGGCCGCGCTGGTCGGCGGTGACTAGGAGGTCGGCCAGCGCGCCCGCGTGCCGACCGGATGCCCCCGCCTTCTCCATCACGTCCATGATGAAGCGTCGCACCTCCGTCAGGGGGATGGTGGTGCCGCGAACCTTGGACGCCATGCTGACAGGCTTTTCCTCGACTCACCTCAGCCTTTCCGGCAGTAGGACTGCTTACCGGGCACTGGAATGCATAAAAACAGCTCAGATTGGCAACTGTTATGTGGCACCTACCAATATAACGAAAAAAAAACATCAAAGCAATGAAAGAGTTGGACGGATAACAACACAAAGCGGCAGCGATAAACAGCTAAAAACCATTCCTATGATATTTTTGTTTGCAATTTTACAATATATATCTAACGGATTCACCTTTCAGCGAACGTCAGTCATCACAATACTGCATAGAGTTGTCGCCCTCCGATACTTTCACAACTCGTCCTCTGGATGGAAATTTACTCTCAAGGCCCGGCAACTTCATGTTCAAAAGTAACCTATCGTCAGAGCAGCTCAGCTCAAATGAACTGAGCTCTGCCGTTTGTTCCTGGTATTCCGGGCGCAACTTCCTGCATACTCCGGTCCCTCCTCACGTCCTCTATAGTGACAGCCTGGCAACTGCACGGACCCGACACAGCTGATTGGACAGTACAGTACACAAACCCCAGCAGCCTTCACCCACGTCCGCCGTCCCGAGCTGTGTAGACCACTCCCGGGCAGCCGGCCGGCGGTCTCCCCTCCCGTACACATTGTTCTCGGCCGGGGGCGAACGTACACAGGGGGAGCGCTCGGAGCCGGCGCCGGCCAGCAGCCAAGGAGTGTGTTTGGCGACGCGCGGTGCACGCACCGTGGAGCACGGAGGATATATCTACATCAATATTGATATGTGATATATATATATATATATATATATAACACATTATAATACTCTTGGCTGTCCTTGCTCAACCAAAATGTCCTTGTTGGACAAATACTCGGGCTATTTAGTGCCGGTTGCAGACGGCCGGGAGGATCATATTGACAGAGGGTGATGAAAATACCGAGCAGTAACTCTTTCGTCTCTGTCAATACAAATCGAGCACTAAAGGGACAGGCAGTACTAGCCTGCCCGCGCCGCGGGGCGCCAAAATCAGTTTTATGTCGATGTTCCAGACGTCCGGAAGATTCAGTCATTGGGTGATGCATGAAATTGACCTTTTCGCTGATGCACTTCCAATGCATGTTGAACATGCTATGCATGTTACCCATTTAGGAGAATACCCATACCCATACCCAGAAGAGGAAGACAGCCCCCCCCCCCCCCCCACCAAAAAAAGAAGAAAAGAATTTGATACCGAAGTAGCCGAAGCGCGGGGTCTTCGCGTGTGTGTCGTGGGGGGGGGGGGATATACCAGCTTACAAGAGACACCACAGCAAAGCGTGGCCCCTCCCTTGACGAAATCCTGCATGCCCCTGAAGTAGGCACAGAAACAAACGGCGGATGGAACATGTAATGGGTTCGGGGCTAGTAACGCATTCAAACACGTAAGACAGGCCCGAAAACAAGCGCGTTTTTCCAGTCGTGCGATGGTTGGAAACACCCACATGTAAGGCTGATGCGTCCAGTACTCATGAAACCCTCCAGCGGGACACGTAAGTCTCTCTCCCCGCCGCGAGGCTCACGGCGACGCCCGTGGAGCTCGTAGCTGGACCGACGCTGCGTCGGAGCCGACACCTGCCGGCGCCCGCCCTGCCGCAGCGGCGGCTGGTTCCGAGCCAAACGCCCGTCACAGGGCCGGCGGCAGCTGCGGCCGAGAGGCACCGGCCGTCCGAGGCTGCAGGCGGGTGGGACTCACCTGACCGGCACCTGTGGACGGCGGACGGGCGGTCGGGCTGCAGACGGCCGTTGGTTCAACTGCCGACCGACGCACTCCGAGCCGGCGTGTTATCATGGCCAGCAGCTGCCTAGGGACGGCAGGGGCGGCGCTGGCCGGCCCGCTGGGTGGGGGGTGGGGGGGGCTCTCCTTCGCTGGAGGGTCGGACGCGCCCGAGTCTGCCTCTCAGGCCGTGAGGGCGGCGTGGGGGCCGGCGTCGGTTGCTTCGGTGCTTCTGGCGCCGTGCCGCGCCGCGAGCGCCTGGCGCCGCCCCCGATCATGACCCTGAGTTCGCGTGCGGTCCCGTCCTTAGACCAACTGATATGTTTGGTCTGGTCTGGTCGCCGTTTATTAGCTCCCAGGGGCCCAGCGTCCCGCAACGATCTGATAATGCCGTGACACGTGGGGTCTGCTCAGACGGTTCCACTCATGCGTGGGCGAGTTGTGAGCATGCAAACGTTGGTGAGAGCCTAGCAAAAATCACAAAAATCTTGGCGTGAGTTAAGCTCGCTGAGCAGCCGGTTCTTCATTTCAATCAAGCACGCTTACTTACATTAGAGAACATCTGCATGGTCGAATTGACATTTTCGAAACCAAACCATCATGTTAACATCAGAGAAAGCCCACAATCGACCGTCGCAAGAAGAGCTCACGTTTAGTGGAGAATAGCAGCATGCAGTCTCATTATAATCCAAAGGTGCGGGTGACTTCTATCGAGAAATGTTCTAGATGTTGACCAAATTCACATCCAGGAAATTTATGTAATGCGACTTGAATCAATAGCCCGGGTGTGCCCTTCTAATTTTTGTTTTTCATGAATGGAATGAATGGTGTTATTTGCAAGCGAAACATTACCAATGAAAATAAATTTCCGTGTACTTGGTGTTAAAGGTGGAAAAGAATATCATTCTCACTTGACTTCTGAAATTCAAGAGCATCTGCTCCATAGATCGCCGTGGAATGACGCTTATGCGTGTGCACAGCAGCGGAATGAGACGGAACTGCCCGTGTTCGGCGGCTTTGCATGTTACAGTACGCTACAGTAACAAGCTAAAAAGAATGTAAAGATCTGGCTTGAATATTTTTGGACTTGAGGCCAAAAATTTGTTTTTCCTAGACTTGTGACGGCTATCGATTAATGTGATTCTCCAGATGCGTATGTGAGTGAGATGACATGTCTATTCATCATTATTCATGTGTCTTGGAAATTGAGCTGTTCTGAAAATATGTTTTAGGGCCCCTTCTCACATGAAAAACGTCAATTAGTGTGGACGTCACACATTTGGTAAGGAGGCCTCTGCCGAATGTGAATAACGTCCAGTGATTAAACGTGAAGGCTTCATATTTGAACATATTGAAGTAAGCATCAGATATGATGAAAAAGCTCACTTTGGTAAAATCTGCTGGTATGCTTTTTAGGTTGAAAAGACTTTCTAGACTGCACAATTGTCTGTTAAGGAAACATGCTCCTCAATGTGACATGGTCTAATTACGTCACCGTCACAGCATTGATTGAGAACCGACTGACGGCCGTTATATCTGGAAATCGCGCCCACGAACACCAGATATGAACGCCTCGACCATAATGTATTTTTTTTGGTCTTGATCGTCGCATGGCTTATGGAATGGCACGATTTGAATGATGTTATTATGACGTCATGAATGTCGATGTGACTTTGAAATACTCTCCTCGACATACCTTTCCCATTCTTGAGGGCGTGGGGCGTAACTAGAGGGGCTTGGGTCTTAAGAACAGCAAGATTGTTGAATAACACTGAGAGGTCTTTCAAGACGACTATCCCAGCTCAAAACCCGAAATAAAAGTGGAATTGTTCATTTAATCCTGTCTAAATCACATCATTTGCAAGTGACTTGTGGTTTGTGCCTCTGCGTTGCTTTATGTATTTGCGCCAGTGATGTATGTGTGTCACGCTTAGGGCAGTAGCAAAAAGTTAGCTTGAAACTTGTAAGGCAGCTGTAAACAGCACCTGTGTTCATCCCGCCAAAATTTCGCAACGATACGGCAAGCGATCTCGGATATGCCCTCCAAAAATGCAGAGGTGTTACGCAAGTTCTCCGTTTTCGACGAAGACTAGGGCGGGATTTAAAATCATTCCTGATCCGCCAAGGACGGTATTCGGTTACTGCTGATCCCTCTTCCCTCCGGGTACACCATTCATTGCCCTCACTCGGTAAGAAAAGCTCATAGTTTTCTGTCCTCGTATGAAGGTGTTACGAGTTCACGGGCTCTGCACTGGGATCTCAGTGAGTGTGCATCCAAGGCAAAACAGCAGCAGCAGTCTCTGGACGTACATTAAAGTGGGTTGTTAAAAGACATTTTCAAAACGCTATTTCACGGAACTGTTGTTGTGATGTTCTGCCATGTTTTCAAGAAAAACATCGTCCTAGGAGTTTTTTAATGTTCTGATGTATTGGTCCTGAAGATCACGGCGTCATTTGCACTATGTTATCGTAGTGTTGTCGAGTTGCCTTGCGCAAAATTCCATGAGCTACACTTTTGGCACATAAAACCACACCAAATATACATGAACTGCCCAACAAAATATCAATGATAGGCAAAATGAAACCTGCATTAAGCTGTATCTTTTCCTTTATTAATTTAAGCATCATTCAATAGCTCGCTAATTTGACTGCTCCCTAATTTGGCGCTAATATAACTCCGACCATACTTTGTCAATCCAGGCTCCTTTACGATTGCAACTTGTGCATGAGTTCCGATTTGTATCATGAGCTCGAGGTGGCGAAATCAAAACTTTACGCCATCCTAAAACATGTGGCGATGCCATTGCAACCTGACCTCTGTGTCCAAGCCTGGTTACCCAGCTTAGCTGATTTCTGGCATAGCCAATCGAGATCTCAGCTGACTGGCGAATCGCGGGTTGTGTTACGAGCTCATGGTAGGTTGATTCATGCTTGGTCAGACCGACGACACCAGGAGAAATCAGATCCAGCCCGACGTTAGGCTGAGAGATCCAGTAAGAAGCAAAACACGGCTTGGAATGTGCATAGGTGTCCAATAAAGGCTAAGATCCAACCTGAAATTATGCCAAAAGATCAAGCATGAGCCACGATCCAGTCTGGAATGCGACCAGAGATCCACCAAGAACAAAGATGTAGCCTTGACTGACGCTGAGCACCCAACAAAAACCAAAACACCCAGCAAAGATCCTGGATAAAGCTGGATCCAGCATCCAGTACACTGTCAAATAGTAACCCGCCTCCAGCTTCACACTGCTTTGCTTTCATCGAGACTGTCATGTCATCGCGTAGTCCGACAATTCCTCACTAGCAGCAGGCACAACGACCATTCACAGTCAGCACGTGACCCGCCAAATCACACCTCCTTTCAATGAAGCAGCCAGTGAAGGCTCACAACTATTGGCTGCCACAAGTCGCCGACTCCTGTTCGGCGATAGGCGACGGCGGGTACGGGCTGACGTGGGGCGTCCCGCCAATCCGAGCGAGCATCACGGCTCCACCTGAATACACCGATGGTCGTAGCAGAACACCCCTGAAGTTTTCACGTGTGGGTGTGCCAGGCGGCAGTGTGCTGTGTGCCACCACTTCGGCAACATGCACACGTGCATACATACAACTACAAAAACACATGGGGGAACACAAATTTTCTCAAGAAGATTCAGGCTCCAGAAGATTCCGGCTCCAGAAGGGATGACTGTCGGCCGCAAACCCGACGTGAGATTCGAAAACATGGTGGGATGAGTCGGTTAAATGGTCTGAAAATAAACTTCCCTCTTAGTACTAAGCTTACTTGTGGGCTCAAGAGGCATCACTTGAAGTGCCCAACACGAGCAAAAGGAATTTCTTCTTAAGTTGTGGCATGTTCCCTCTGAGTTTCCGTTCAAGCAACTGACTAACGTCGGACAACAGAGGCGATTGTTTAAATGGGCTTTAAGCCCAATGCACCAGACTGTTATGCATGTGTCAAGGAAACTGTAAAAGGGTTCGTTTGTTTTCCTTCGGATTTGATTGCTTTGTTGGACATCCATTGTTACGGGAATTTCTAAATTTTCGACCGCAGTAAGCAAAATGAGGGCATGCGCCTTTCCTTGGCTTCTACCTCAGCATTCTGCGCAATACATTCCATAAAAACTCCCTGATGACAATTTTACTCGCCTACGTTTGACAGACACGACGACGTCCAGACGTGAGCGTTACGGTTGCAGTTGAACAATGCATAGATAGCCACGTTAAAATCGCATTGTGGAGATATCAGCAGAGTGCACTGGCATAGGTGCATGCAGTGATAAGCAGCGTGCACAGAAAACCAGAGGTACGGATGACAAGAAAAAAATCGTATTTTTATCCAAATATAGCGCCTGGCGCCAGCACACGGAAAGTTCATTAATCCAGATGGCATCAGTGCGTTTAAGTGATAAAGGGCTGCAGTCTGGTTGCGTACAGTTGACGACACAGCTCAACTTGACGGTGCGTCAAGCGCCAGTAGCCACGGGAACACCAAGGTGCCATTTGGCACGTGCATCTGGTGTCCAGCAAAATGCTACAACTTTACTCAGGGAGCTAGAATCGCTTTTGGACTAGGGTTGGAGTGAAAGATTCCATCGCAAAAAGACCGTGCGGGAGTGAAAAAATAAATTCACAAAAGATAGAACTTATGAGCTCGTGACTGATGCTTCAGCAAAGAAAGCCATGTATTTAAAGTTGGCATGAATGTAATATCAGAACCCTGACAAAATTGTTTTGTTTTTAAACATCCTAGGCCATTAAGGTGAAACAGAATACATTCAAGCATAATAATGTCATGACCGTGCAATGAGCATAAAAAACTATTACACCAATAGTTTGATGCTGCACTTTGCACTTCCCTTCCACAGCACTTTTAACACAACACAAAGCAAAGGAATTCAATAACAAAATAACAGGAGAAAATTCAGCAAGCACAAGACACTAAAAAAAAACACCTTGGCGTAATACACATCAGCCCATCACTGAGTCAAACACAGAAGACATACCTCTGGCTTTTGTTAAGATAGGGCCAGGGAAAAGAAACATTTTGTCACTGTTTCTTACAAAATACCAATGCTTGTTTTCACGAAAGTAGCCTAACTATGCCTAGCCTAAAGAGGCCTTACTTCATCTCATCCCGTCCAACCTGTTTGTATCACAGCAGCAGTTGTGAGTTACTGATTCTTGCACAATTCCTATTGCCACTTCCTATGCATTTAACCAACTTAATCTAACTTAGATCAGCTCATATGTTAAACATCATCTCAACTCAGCTATCTGTTGACAGTAGCACTTGTGATAACAACATGAAAAAGCTGATTCTTGCTGGTTTCAACATGGATCTTCATTCAGTTCCCTTGTGTATGCTTGGTGACATCAGGCAAAGTTGACAACACGCAAATCAAGACACTTTAAATCACTTCGAACAACATATTTTGATTGCCATGGTTAACCCATGTCAGGGGCAATAATGGATGTGCTCCACAAAACAATCTCTCTTCTCCAAAAGTAACAAAACTTTTAGGTGACCATGACAGCATTGATGCTTGCCTTTTCAGCTGCAGCAAAGGCATCTACCTAGGCTTGTGTATTCATATTTAACGATAAAGTTTGAGATGTTGGCTTCACATTTTAAATGGGATGATCCGACCATTTGTTACATACTTATATTGAACCCATATTTTAATTGCTATGCAGCTTAGAGTATCTGTGTTAAAAGTATAGAGCCTATATACAGTACAGTCATTCGCCAGCCAGCACATCATGACAACTGTAGAAAAAATTTGTTTAAAGCAGCCATGAGCGACCACTTCAAGAAATTTGGGGCAAATAGTCAAGAATATGGAACAAAATGAGCACATGGCATGCCTTGTGGCATCATAATTCATCTTATGACAAAACTCGATGGATTAAAACAGAAAATGGCTAAATCTGGTTACCAATCATGTGTGGAGAGCATTAAGGTACGCCATTACTTGGTCCACAGGAGACTTACTGGCTTCTTCCTGCTCCCCCAAAACAAAAAGTCAGGACCTTTTGCACGGTCTGCTGGCAGACAGAGTCATCCCATTCACACACACACACACACACACACACACACACACACACACACACACACACACACACACACACACACACACACACACACACACACACACACACACACACACACACACACCACACACACACACACACACACACACACACACACACACACACACACACACACACACACACACACACACACACACACACACACACACACACACACACACACACACACACACACACACACACACACACACACACACACACACACACACACACACACACACACACACACACACACACACACACACACACACCACACACACACACACACACACACACACACACACACACACACACACACACACCACACACACACACACACACACACACACACACACACACACACACACACACACACACACACACACACACACACACACACACACACACACACACACACACACACACACACACACACACACACACACCACACACACACACACACACACACACCACACACACACACACACACACACACACACACACACACACACACACACACCTCCCCAAATATAAATATCAATCATGCCCATCAACCTACGAGATTAAAATGTGAAGCAAGTAAGAGGTGTGCATGATAAGCATTTCCAGAGGGCAGAATTTCGCCATTAAACACTTCTGTATTAGCTGCGTCAGGTCTGTCCCAAAGCTCTGTATGGCAGCATTAGGATAGTCTTGTCAGGTGGCCTGGTGAGTTAGACACTCGAAAGGTTTAGATTTGTCATTATTGAGCACCGCCATGAACCAAGAAAACGGTTAACCGATGGTTTAACAGGTCAAAAATGGCGGTAAAATTAAGTTCCGTGCTTCAAATTGTCTCCTTCATTCCCTGTGAATTGGTCACTCTTGGGCGCATGTCAATCATGTGCATACAATTTTTATTTCTATCCATGAAGTGAATGTGAACATGAGGTGCAAACATGCACATGAGCAAACATGCAAACAAACAAACAAACAAAACAAACAAACAACGAACAAAGAATAAAGTGGTAGTTTTAATGGTAGCAAGTAAGCTCGGTTTTGGATGACACCTGAAAGCCTCAGAATGGGAAATAGGGTTTTGGCATGTGCGATTAGACAATACCAGGCAGGAGTGAAAAATTTAAATAAAATATGGCGAAAAGGAGTGAAAAATTCCTCCTCATAGGGTGCTGCTTTACACCCAAAGTCGGCAATTCAAGGATAATGACTTTACTTGAACTCCTTTTATCATTCCTGAGTAAAAATAACAGAAGCTTGAGCCGCACACTTTGTCCACTAAGATGAGCTTCCGACTTGTCCGCCTACACGTGGTCATAGCCGTGAAAGGTACATGCTGTGTTGGCTATTTGCAAGAGGCATTGAACATTCTTGGCTTCCTATTACCAGCGGCCTTTTAGTTTACAATAGCATCATGACTGTCTTAGGCGTCTTGAGCCATTAGAACCACAGCACGAATGCAGATTTACCCGGTTTTCCCGCATTGATTGTGCACGAAAAGACAGCAACAGCGATTAAAGACATGTTGATTCCTCCCTGCTCTAAAAACCATGAAGCTGGAAAACTTTTTTCAGCCGACGCTCGTTCAATCACACTTTACGACCCACATTCCAGTTTCATTGACTTTCAGGTGTGGGCGGCAGATGAGTGACTGAATTTGTCTTCGTTTCAGAACGATACTCTTTTCGGATGGAGGATAATGAGTGTTCGCTTTTCACACACTTGCGTCAAACTGCCAGATGGGCCCCATAAATCTGGCTCGGTTCTTGCCCTCCATCCAGCCGCGGACAGCGGTCGTCGTCCGTCTTCCGTTCAGCCCGGCTGGAGCGGGAAAGCATCGACGGAACTCACGTGACTGGATTAGAATCGAGAACTATCTGAGATGATCGAAGCCGAATCGGCCATTTGTCAAGCGGCGTGCGTGATATTCATGCAGACGTCGAAACTACTTTTTTATGATGGGACCTCTTTTACATTCTGGAATGCAAAAAAGGCAACACATATCCTGCCTGACAGGCACACGCGCGCTTGGTTTTAAATGATGGCTGCTGTTTTGAATTAAGCCGTCAAGAAAACGAGGAATGAGATTCTGGTTGTCAGTGCTTCTTTTGAAAACACTAGCTCCTGGTCTCTTTATCTCAATTTTTGCGAACCCTGGACCTGGCTTCTTCGCTTTTCCGATGCTTTTTCTAAACACTATACACCGATTCTTGGTTCCCATTGGTTCTTTTCAAAGTATTAGGCGCTGGTTTCTAGTTCTCAATGGCTCTTTACCAAATACCAGACCCTGCTTCTGGCCCCCACTGGTTCTTTTACACCCCCACACACAGAAATACTTACACACCTAGTTCCTTTCTGGTTCCATTGATACCTTGCAAACACCAGTCCCACTTACCCACAAAGCACCATCTCCTGGTTTCAGGTACTGATTAGGTAATCCCCGGCCGTGGCTGTCACGTGACAGTTATTTACCTATGGTCCTGCACGATGCTCATGATGGTTTGCAATGCATAACCTTTGGGCACTGAAATGCATATTTTTAAGAGCAAAAACGATCATTTCCCCGGAATAAACATAGATCTACCGATTGGAATCATTGGCATTACTGCACTCTAACGCTGGTACTGAGATAGGAACTTTTAGCACGTTGCGGCGCGTGCCATGTGAAAGTTATATCAACACGTTAAATATCGCAAAATAAAAAATTGCCGCTGAATATCAGCAGACAAAATACGTTCATCAAGATATAATCTGCATTTTTTCGAAGGAATGAATTTTTGGAATCAGAGGTCATACTAAGCAGTGGCATGCCGGTCAAAGAGACCTGGTATACCTTCAACTGACGCATGGCATGCTGCCCAATGGCCTGGTACGCCATCATAAAGGTCTGGTACGCCTCCCATTGATACATGGCATGCCGCGCTAAGGTCTGGAATGGCGCCGACCGAAGCCTGGTGTAATGGCCTCCATGGATGAGGCCTCCATTGGTGGGGTCTCCACGGGCGAGTAACGCCTATGGCAGCCTGGTATCCCGCCCAGGGCCTTTGACGGACAGATCGTAGGCGGGTGTCACCGCTTCGAAGCGCACGTTCGCAGTGACGCTCTTCATCGGGCGCCGCACCTGCCGCACAAACAGCTGCGGCATTCTAAAACCTGACTGCTAGAATGCCGGGTGCTGCACATATTTCCTTACTTTGTTCTCGCCCGGGACAGATACAAAAATAAGACCATTCCGATCAGCCACCACGCATAATTGGACACACACACAGTTTGCGACTAATTGTCACCTATGTTGAATTAAGTGTGTCGAGCTCCAGCCATTTTTTGTAATCAATGTTGAGAGACATCATAAAGCTCTCACATGCCACATCATTTTAGTAATCATCTCAGTAGAATTCTTGTTTGGACGTATCACCGCCGGTGCACCAAACAGCTGGAATCATTTGCGTTGTCGTTATTTTACATGCCAATGCTTTACGTGCCGATATTTCGCACGCTGCTGTTTTGTCGGGGGGAGGAGGGGGGGAGGGTGTAGTGGTTAGGAAGCTGAGCTCAGGACTTGCTGTTTCTGGGTTGAAGTCTCCGCCACGGGGGGGGGGGAGGGTGTAGTGGTTTCGGACGCTGAGCTCAGGACCTGCTGTTTCTGGGTTGGAGTCTCCGCCACGGGGGGGGGGGAGGGTGTAGTGGTTTGGACGCTGAGCTCAGGACCTGCTTTCTGGGTTGGAGTCTCCGCCACGGGGGGGGGGGAGGGTTGGTTTGGACGCTGAGCTCAGGACCTGCTGTTTCTGGGTTGGAGTCTCCGCCACGGGGGGGGGGGGAGGGTGTAGTGGTTTGGACGCTGAGCTCAGCACCTGCTGTTTCTGGGTTGCAGTCTCCGCCACAGGGGGGAGGGTGTAGTGGTTCGGACGCTGAGCTCAGGACCTGCTGTTTCTGGGTTGGAGTCTCCGCCACGGGGGGGGGGAGGGTGTAGTGGTTTGGACGCTGAGCTCAGGACCTGCTGTTTCTGGGTTGCAGTCTCCGCCACAGGGGGGAGGGTGTAGTGGTTCGGACGCTGAGCTCAGGACCTGCTGTTTCTGGGTTGGAGTCTCCGCCACGGGGGGGGGGGGGGGAGGGTGTAGTGGTTTGGACGCTGAGCTCAGGACCTGCTGTTTCTGGTTGGAGTCTCCGCCACGGGGGGGGGGAGGGTGTAGTGGTTTGGACGCTGAGCTCAGGACCTGCTGTTTCTGGGTTGCAGTCTCCGCCACGCCGCCACCGCATTCCACACGCACGCGCCTATTAAAAGCGTATCGCCTCAGGATGGGCCAGGCAGTCGGTGAGACGTCAAGCCCAAATATCGCTATTGTGTGCTCCTGTTTTGCGTGACGATCTTACAAGTGTTGATATCTTGCTATCGATATTCAGTGTGTCAATATTCTCTGCCGTATTTGTGGTCCATCCCAGTTGATCTTCGCCATTGCAATGTATGACTTAAGTAAGTCGGCACACCCATGCCTTGTTCGGCTTGGTTCTTCATTACAGGTGAAAGTTTTGACCGTTAGAAGTTCAACAAGATGTTGTCTATCTACCCTTACCCATCACCACTTTGATTTTGTTTTTGCCTTGCGCCATTATCTGCACGGAACCAAGTATGAGTTGTGACCGCTAGAGCCGGACAGCACGTGTTGTGGAGAGCCGGTTTTACCAGCTGCATTCAGGAAAAAAACAACCAATCGCTCCATCTTCCGTAGCGCATTTAACGCTTAATATTGCGCCCAACGTGTCTGTTGCGAACGTTACAGCATAACGCATGTAAAGGCACTGATTCCTCAAATTAATTCCTGGTAAGATCATAATTCTTGCTGGTTCACCGGACATATACACCCTCGGCAATGAGTGTTCGTCTACGTCCATTGATGACTTGTTGTATTCAGATCGATCTACGTCCATTGATGCATTGTTGTATTCAGATCGATCTACGTCCATTGATGCATTGTTGTATTCAGATCGATCTACGTCCATTGATGCATTGTTGTGTTCAGATCGATCTATGCATCTTGAATATGACCATTTGTGCATTATCCACACTTTTGCTTGATTCTGGTTCAGCAGAGTCGATCCTGAGCCGCATAATAGTTATGATTGTTTATGAGTCTGATTGCCTGAAAATATATGACGGTGGCCATGCACCTGGCTAAGTTTTTTCCACGTGTTTTTCTATTTTAATTTGTTTCACATTTTTAGCATACACAGCTTATTATTAGAAATGGAATTATTGAAATGAATGTCGCTTGTCTAGATATTAGGTGTTTGCAATGCTTCGCCCAGAAAAACAAGTTACTGCTGAGATATTGTATTCTTATCAGTAATACTGATCCAGCATTCCCGCGCTGTGTCAATGGAAGTGCCGTTTCGCTTGACGTAGCTTCAATGGTTCGACCAGGCCACTTGGTTCGATGACTGTCATGAACTTATCCGCCACACGCTTCAGCCCTTGTAGCGTTGTTGGCGCGGCCCGTCGAACTTCTGAGATCGCCAGCGACCAGAACCATAAGTCTAGGCCTGGATTGGGAGATCCGGGTCGCGTGCCGGCCACTGGCGTGGAGTCCTCCGCATGATGACTCCGTCGCCAATTTGTAGCCCGGACCGGACGGTCAGGGCGCACGGTCGCACCGTCTTGTTAGAATTTGTCCTGCCGCCGTGCTGCAAGCGTGCATACCCGAGGCCAGAGCTCGCTCTGAAGTAGCAGGCGGGAGGTCTAGCCCAGGGGCGCAGCCAGAGACGTGGCAAGGGGGAGGTGGCACAGGGTTGACAAAGGCCCCTGATAGTGAAGTGGCTGACCCCCCGGAAAGATCAGCAGACCTGCCCGTTTGTTAATGAGACAATTTTTGTCTTGTTCAGCATGAAATAAAATGTTTAACAACAGGAAATGTTCAACATTTAGTTTACACATCTATCGATTACAGCTTGTCAGTTTGTCAGTTTGTGTTCGGTTTGTCACAGTTTTTCGATACACAGATTGTCGAGCCGATTAGAAAAACAAGTATGTAACGCGCTTTCGAACATGCGCACTCGCAGATCTTAGCAACAGAAACCTCAATGCTAGACGTTGCAGCCTCCATAGGCCGCGCAGCGTCGGCTCGCGGCAACACCGAGCCGTGGCCAGCGGGCGGTTGAAAGTGATGACGCATCTAAAAGAAAGCGCCTTTGAGCGCCTTAGGAAATCAAATCGTACATCTAGAATGCAGTCCGGTCGCATTTTTCCCCTGTGTTATTTTTAGGTTGATGATAACAACGGATTGGCCTCAACAGCACCGCGAAGTGGTGCTGGAATCTGGTGTTGGAAATGGAAAAGTACAGGTAGAATCTCTATTTTCGTGTTGCCGCAGCTGTTGAATTGTCCGCAGGGCAGCCTCAAAGTTGTTTGTTAAAGATACACCGAATCTTATCTTTATATACCAAGAATTGATTTTGAAAGACACTCGGATGCATTATTTGACGACAGAACTTCCCGCGCGTTCAGCGCCCGCTGCCTGGTGTTGCTTGCAGGGTCCTACGCCGTGCAGTTTTGCGGACACAGCAAGCCCGGTCATCGCTGTCCTTGCTCCCGAGATTGCGAACGGTCATTCTCAAACGGGCGATAAGATGTAATGACGAAATTTGATGTCATTTGTTTCACTGGTCGATTCCGAAAAAACTAAATGTTCTCAGGCAGACATGCATGGGCCTGTTAATTTTTTAGGTCAATTGGACCCACTCTATTCAGCTTTCATGGATCCTCCTCCATTTATGGGCAAGGAGTCCCTTTAAGTAGAACACCTGGAGGGTACATTATCGTTCCGGTTGAGAGATGAAGGGTCATTCCGTCCCACCGCGGGTTGCCTTCTGGCTACCATTCTGGCGTTACGGGACAAGACCCCCTAATTGATCCGGGGGCCTTTAGAGGGATACATCACATTACATTGGTCTGCTCCCTAACGCGGGAGGCCTTCTGACCCGCGCAGCTGGTTGTAGGTCGGCGCAGGAGCTCTCATTGACGCAACCATATCCCTGATCGCCGCCTGGTTATAGGTCGGCGCAGGAGCTCTCATTGACACAGCCATATCCCTGATCGCCGCAGGTGGCCCAGTAACTGACACAATGACTCCAGTCCGGCATCGCCCATGCTGGGATTGGGTTGGAAGGCCTACCGTTCAGTGCAGGGGGGCCTGACTGGCCCAGGACACTTCCGTGGTCTCAATGTGGACACTCATTATAAGCTCTCATGTTTCCTTTCATTGTCAGAGGCCTCTGACCAACGCTTCGGTTCTGGTGGCTCGCCCCGGCCCCCTTCCTCGTCGAACGCTGCCCTTGGTCGGCGTGAGCCTCTTGCCAACACGGGGCTCTCTGTTAAGCGCTGAGGGGCCCTGACAGATGCTGTGGCCCCGACCAATATAAATCGCTGGCTCCGGCTTTGTCCCTGTTTGGGAAATGGGTCTCCAGGCCGACAGGAAGCGGACTGTGCGTTGCCAGCGGGATCTGAGCGATGTATAGGCCCTTATTGGCTCAGGAGGTCCCTGAGGCCCCTGATGGGCGCGCAGAGCCTGGAACTGGAGTGCCCGGCCCCTAGAACGGGACACCTGAATGTGACCTCCGGTCGGTCTTTCGGGCGCTTATTTGTAGATCGTGAGGGGCCCTTGAGGCCTCTTGGAATCTAAGGGGGCACGTGCCCGCTGTGCCCCTCCCCCTTGCCTGCGCTACTGGGTATGGCAGGCTTCTGTCTCGCATGTGCCGAGCCCATCACTCGGCCAGCCACAATGACGGCTCGGCACATCCCCATCGCCATCGTCATCGCCATCGCCCGCCACATCGGATTCGGCATTCACTGGTCACATTGGGGTTGCTTAGTAGCCAACCGTTACTTTGGTTTGTTTGGCGTTTGCTTCTGACAAAAGCAGTTTTGGTAAGTCCCACGTGAACTCCAACCGGGCGGTGGAGCCACCACTGGCCGAACGTAACCCCGTCCGCCCGCTGTCTGGGAGTGAGAGGCACGACAGGGTGTGACATGTCGCGGCGCCACCCCATTTTGCTGTGCTACACTCGCCATGCTGCCGCATTATCGATGCCAAGCGACCTGGCGATGATGACGATGTGTACATGCTTGCCCTCGCCTCCGGAATGTTTGCATCAATGTATGCGCCCTGCCGACCAGGTCATCAGCGAGCGCTGCCGCTCATCACACGCCGTCCGCGGCCGTGTGGCCCGCTGGCCGCGATGGGTTGAGAAGACAGCCTTTTAAAAGCATTAAGCGCTGGAATTTTCGTTGGTGATAATCCGTGCTTTGCACGCCATACTCCTTGAATGGCGGCAGCCACTCGGAGCACACCATATTCGAGCTAATCCATGTCTCCTTGGGTGACCGAAAAACGACGACTTTCTCTTCTTTCCCGGACGGTGCAGTCTATCGTTCTAGGAGTTCTTAGCTCGTTCGGGAGACCTGTACTGAGTACAAACACAAACACCATGAGCATGAAAACGTCCGTCCATTGTTGTCATGCAACACATTGTGATGTGTCCGGCATGATTAATAGATTTCCAGCGCGTGATTAAAAGATGTCGTTCTGAATCTGATTCCACCAAGTCTTCAGTGGAGCTGACTCCACAGTGGCACAGACAAATTTTGCCTGACTTCGGAGCTACCTCCGACTACGAGTCGGTGTCAAGCCTGCATCTGGTTGATGCGAGAGTCCAGCGACACCACAGCTGATAACAAACTCTGAATCGAAACAGGCCTCAACCGAGTGCTAGAGCGGTGTGTGGAGATGGACAGTTCGCTCACGTAAAACAGAATTGCTCCCAGAACCCTCTGAGGACCAGGGCTGGTCGCATTCCCGCAAATATCCACGGAGCTCTCGACACGAACACAAAGCACTGTCTCTAAAGCGATTCTCCCCGCTGGAATGTCCAAATCAAGACATTCCAACACGACAAGGGCTAACGAGACCCCACGACGCTATGAGGGCCCAGGAAAGTTAGGAGATGCCTAAGATGTTAAGTATCCGGCCAAGTAAGAGCTTCATATCATGCCAAAAAACAGGGCATTCAAAAAACATCAGGATATTTGGGTTACGGGCCTGTCGAGCGGTGTTTGAGCATTGAAGCACCCTTTATCGGGCAAACCCACACCTGATGCAATCGGTACCAAGGACCAGGAGCGACGCAGCGGTGGGGATGGGAGGGGGGTTAAGGGGTGTTACCCCTCCCCCCACCTGGCGGCGGGGGGGAGCAAAAGTATGTTTTGCTCCCCCCCCCAAAAGGCAGGCCCCTTAAAGGCCCTTTAAATTAAAGGCATTGTAGCTACCAGTAGAATACCAAAATGCAGATCACGAAGGCTCCATAACTGAACTAGAGAATAAGAAATGGCTCAGAATACCCTTTCCTATGTCAAGAGATACATGTTCTGAATCATGAGGTCACCTTCATGAATAAGGCCGCCCATTTCTGGAACAGGGGGTCCGTTCCATGCATCAGATGGCCGTGGTTCGGGACGAGGATGCCCTGTCTTGAGAAAGTGTGGCTTGTTGGCTTGATTTGGACGCCCCCTTCGTGAATCAGGAGCATTCTGCTCTGGATTAGGAGGTCTCTTTTTGTTACGTTGGGAGGCCCTTTTATGGAACAGTGGATCCCCGTTTAGGTAAGCGATACCCTTCGATGGACAATTAAGCGCCCCATTCGGAAGCTATCAACTGTTGACTATTTGCTTGAATATGATGCATGGAACAGTTAAAGAAGGGGCTCATGCCTTCGGCGCCCATTCCCTTTGAATACGACACCGCGCAGGATGCCTCTTTGAGGAGGCCGCATTTTCTTCAAGAGGCCCCTGAAACGTCCGCCCCCCCCCCCCCCCAACTCAAATTCCATGGCGCTGCCTGCGCTAAGGACTGGCTGCGGCTGGCGACTGGGGTTTCAGTTGCAAAAACCGACCGCGCCAGCTACGAGCGCGACAGATAGTGCGCGGTCTGGGAGATGTGAATACAAGGACACTCTTGCAGGGTGATATTTATCGTTATCAACCTCGGTACAGAGCAACGCGACACCTCAAATTGGAGTCAATTAGCTTTTCTGAACTCCACTGGTTGCCTCGCTGAGTGCAGCAAAGAGTACATGACCGAAACTATGAGAAGCCCCTTGGGACGATAAATATTATCCCCTGACTTGCCTCGCTATCCCGACAAAATGCTACTTGGCCGAAACTGGGCGTGCGCTCTCAGGGCAATGAGTATTATCCCGAACTCTGAGCAGATGGCGGCCGCGGCGCGCCAGCTCCGCACGGAGCGTCCGCCGGCGCGCTGAAAGCCTGCCGTCAGACCGGTCTGAGCCGGTCGGGGCGTCGCAGTCGCCGTCAGTGCGCATGCGCCAGCCGGTGACCTCGAGCCGGTGAAGGGTGTTGGCGACTCCCCCGGCCCGCAGTGTGGTTCCTGAGCTCGCTTGAGGGAGGGGTCTATGCTTGGCTCCCGTAGGTCTGCAGCTGTGAGCGGTCCCTCATCTGGCAACTCCTCGCGAAATGGTAGGTGACATTGTGGGCGTGATGGCTGTGATTTTTTAGCGTATTGTGGACGTTCGATTGCTGTCGTCAAGATTACGGTGCGGCGCGCGGGGCCGAGACTGGCGCTTTCACATTTGAGGCACGGTGTGATTGTGATCGGCCAGCGCCACCTATCGGCGCATCATGCCGAGAGGTCTGCCCGCGGGCTGCAGCGCTGTGTAGCCTGGCGCTTGCGTTGTCACGGCTGCAGCTTGAGCGCTCTGATCGGCGGCCGTGGTCGTCACGCGCGGCACGAAGGAATGCTTCCACAGTCCTTTGCGTTGTACCACGCAGGGTCCCCTTGAAAACCGTAAGAATTTTGAGTTTTTTTTTTGTTCGTCTGCTCCATTGATCTGGTAGGTGCTCGCTATGTGAGCTTTCAAAGTGAATGTCTTTTGAGATCGGCCGGCCCTAGGACATCGTTTTTTTTCATTCTGATAAGCTGATCGGCCCAACACGATGTTGCCCTGTCGGTGCTGATTCGCCCCATTGTGTGTGTGTGTGTTTTATTTAGTTGGTTACGCCTGCGTGGCTGCATGACCCCGTTTTGGCGACGTTTCCCACTTTGAAAAAGCAGCGACGGTTGTGGTGCCATTCCCCTGGGTACTAATTAGGGCCTGCTTCTGTGATCCGTATTTCGGAGGCCGCAGCCCTGAGCGGGACCCGAGGCTCCGTCTCCATACGCCAAGATCTTTTGTTCTTTGTCCTGGGTGGCGTTGGATCAGCTTTTGCAGAAGGATGCCCATTTCTCACAGGCTGAAGCCCACCCCCCCTAGTCAGAGAGCTCCTTTTGTTCCCTACATGGTCGTTTTCGAATTCTAGATGCCCTTTTCGACTTGTAGTTTCTATGTATAATTCGGGGCCTCTGTGAAGGTATGGGGGACTAGTCTCTTCACCATATGACCTGCGTGAATCTAGGATCATGAAGGTGATCTGCACGAAGCACGAAGGTGATCTGGGTCCTGCGTGAAGGTGTTCGCTCGACTGTCGCTCCACGAATTGCCAAGACCCCCCGCACCAGTGCCCCGCATTTTGCATGGTGTGATTACAGAGTTGGTCTGCTGCGGGTCACGTTGGGTTCAGTACTTCTTAGAACGGGCAGCATTTGCCAGGTGTTGTCGCATGATGCAGATTCAAACGCGTTTAAACTTTTTAATCAGCAGCCGTGTTTAACCAGCCAGTGTTCATCAAGACGCTTCTTGCCTGGGAAAGTCAGCCACGGTCATAGTTCAGCACAGCTACAGCAGGGTGTAAGCTGGATTGTCTCTCGGTCTCTCCACTCACGTTTTGCGTTCGTGGTCTCTCGACGCCACTGGCATGATGCCTCATCACGTCGCATTAAGGTCCATCAGACGCGTATAGTTCATATGGGTCCTCCAAATCGCCAAGCGTGCAGACCATATCGATTGAATTCAAAACCGAAAGCTGACTGTAAACTGTAACAAGCATGAACTCACTTGAAGCGTGGTCGCCACCATGACGGCGCTGGGCCGCTGGTCGTTTGCGTCACGGATGATTGAAACCTTATGCACGCCGCAACGATTCACTGCAGTGCGAATCGAAATTGCTTGAATGGAATAAAAAGACACTGTTATTGAAGCAGATAGTGTGAGATATCATATCCTTTATCGATGAAAGTGTGAGCTGTTATGCCCTTTATCTATGTAGCTCCATGATAAAGTTGGCCGAATAGGTGCGTTGTTCACTGGTGGATAATGTCAGAGCAAATCGTGTTGAAAAACTTTGGTTCGATAATCGCTAGTAGGGGAAAAATAGGTCCGAATTTCGAAAGAGGTCAAAGAAAAAGGAACTTAAAAAAACACTGAAAGAAGTCTTCAAACTGTATTTTCAGTAGAAAATCAGGGACTGTGTGGACGAATGCGAGAAAACCGGTGTTGCATGCAGAACTTAACCTGCATTATCTAGATTTCGAACATACTCATTCGACCTGAAAAGCTAGCAATTCCTTCAGATATATATATATATATATATATATATATATATATATATATATGTATATGAGCAGCGCGGCTGTGTGTCGATAATTCGTGGTGTATCAAGATATGACGAAGGTCCAATAACGCCGAAGCTTTGATTGTGGCTAAGGCAGGCTTCCCAACCCCAGATTGGTTCTTGGTATCGTCTTGTTGGTACCGGC
Source organism: Pollicipes pollicipes (assembly GCF_011947565.3). Lineage (NCBI taxonomy): Eukaryota > Metazoa > Arthropoda > Thecostraca > Pollicipedomorpha > Pollicipedidae > Pollicipes > Pollicipes pollicipes. The sequence continues at coordinate 25,313,065 of NW_023596921.1, forward strand.
ATTTGGAGCTTGATTAGTTGTGGGCTCTAAGAACTTCCGAGAGCTCTTCAAAGCCTGCGCAAATCCGTTGGATTTGCAGCTAGTGACCATTAGGTCGCGATGAGTCCGTGGTATTGCAAGGAAAGTTCTCCTTAGCCTGTCGAGGCGCGCGTAGGAAGCCAAATCCACTAAAAGTAAACCATCATGGGAGGCTGGCGCAATCCAACAACGAAACGTCTTCAGAAAGAAAGTACATTGCCTGTATGCAAAAACGGTCGTCTCGATCTTGGCTAACGCAACATCGTAGGGTCATCGGCTAACCTGCTTACTGAACGGCAGTTGTCGCCCTTGTTGAGATCGACTGCTCCTCGGAAACTCGCGGAACGTCTGTTGGAGTTCTTGCGATGAGCCGAGACTCGCCAGTGGTAGCCGTTTAGTCCAAATGTCAGCCGATGTCAACGGGCTGTGTGTCATGCAGCTGCCGTGTCGACGTCAAAGGCGCGGGATCACGGGCGTACCAGGCGCCTGTGCATGATATCACGGGTTGTTTATATCTGGGCGGCGGATTGGTGGTTCGCCGTGTCTGGTGGACGCGTGTGGGCTGGCTTACATTTTTGAGGCTGGGATACTCAGGGAGACATTGGTTGACTTGCTGTGACCTGAACAGAATATGACGTCAGTTTCATACTGCTGAGTTGTATGCTGAGCTGCGGACTCGATGGCCGGAGCCGTCCACCGTAGGCAAACAGCTTTCACCACAGCTGTCCTAATCTAGACCGATGAGACTCATTTGGTTTAGTGCGCTTGAAACCTTCCCATCATCAAGGTCGCGCGGATCTTGTGTAAATAAATTTAGGACCGTCTTCCTGGTACACTGAATCTGCTGTGTGGATCGCTGATCGGTCGCGTGCGCATGCTCAGACGGCCGCCGGCCTGCACGTGTTGCAGATGTCCCAGATGGTACCCAGCTACGCGGCCGGCGGCGCCGACCTGGCCAGCAGCCTGGCTGAGCTCGACTTCTCTATCTTGAGCGACTATGAGGTGCCGTCGCCGGGCAGCCTGGCCCCGTGCGAGCGCTCGCCGCCGCACCTGTTCGGCTCGCCGCCTCATGACGCGGTGGCTGATGCCGACTGGGAGTGGCCCGCGGCGGGGGGCGCCCCCTCGCCGCCGGCGTTTGTCAAGCGCGAGCTGCCGGCTGCAGAGGGCTGCCGCAGTCTGCACGAGCTGGCGGCCGAGGTCGGCGCCACGCCGCGCTCACCGCTCAGCGACGCCGGCTACGCGTCCCAAGGTGGCTCGCCCTCCGGCTGCCGGCCGGCCAGCCCGCCGCCCGAGGACCACCAGCTGCTGCGCCAGTGCCTGCGCGACACCTCGCTGCAGCGCCGGCTGAACATGCCCGCCTTCAGTCTGGACATGCTGTACGCCGAGGCCGGACCGCAGCACACCAGCAGCTGGATGATGGAGCAGCTGGAGCCTGTGTTCGACCTGGCGCTCGAGCAGATTCGCCAGGAGAAGAAGAGCGTCTGCGGGATCCTCGGCATTTCCCCCGGTAAGTTGTGCCCACCGGCCTCGGCGCCTACCGCGTGGCCGCGGCTGACAGTTGCGCTCTTCTGTTCTATATCGGGCGGCAGGTGTTATCGGGCGACAGGTGCGCCCTCGCTGGCCGGCGATGACCATGGGCGAGCGCAGGGCGGCCGGCGCGGCCCCGCGCGCCGGTGAAATCGGCCGACGGGCGCGCCGCTCGCGCCGCGCCATTGCGCCACACGCCGCAACTGCGGTCGCCGCACGTCGCCGCGCGGCTGAGTCAGCGGCGCCGGCGCCGGCGCGAGCCGCCGCCGCCCGGGACGCGCCGGCGCCGAAACAATGGCCGCCGCGTGACCGCAGGTCCCCATTGTCAGCGGCCGCTGGTCGCGGTCGCCTGCTCCGCTGCCGTACACGGGAGTGGGGACAGTCGGGGCTACACCGGGCGGGAGGAGCCCATTGTTTCTGTGTGGAGCCAGACGGGACGGGACTAGGCGGGAGTCCATGTTGTCTTTTTGGAGCGATGTTCAGTGCTGCTGTACCACTGGTGACAAGCATTGCGTCATGGCCGGGCTGCACGGCTGGATCAAGGGCAGGGGGAGGTTTGTGTCGAACTCACCAAGTCACCACGTCAGGCGTGTATACAACGGAGCCCTGTTTTGACTATACGATCAGGGCGGCACGGTGGTTGTTGGCAGCAGCGCCGTGCCCCGTCTGTTCCCTGCGTGCTGCGTGATCAAACATCCCATCTCGCAGCCATGCTGGGCGCCCGGCGGAGATGGCGGCGCGGCAGAGTGAGAGGCGGCGGGGGCAGTCGGATGACCTTGGCGGCGCCGCGCCGCCGCCGCCGCCGCCGCGCCGCACCCAGATTTCCCCCGAAGCCGTGCGCCGCTAGCGCTGACGTCAATAGGGGTGCTGTAACGTGTCAGTAATGGACTAATCTCGCCGCTCGGGCTGTCGGCTCGGCGGCCAATTACAGCGCGGCCCTGCGGGCGCCGGGCGCCAGGTCGGCGTACACAGTTGCGGCGAGCGGCGGCGTCGCGGTGGGCCGCGGGGCTCGGGCCGGCACGCTGGTCGCCGGCGGGCCCGACAGGAAAATGGACGGTCCGATTGTGTTTCGGTCGCCATGATGGCGGCGGTGACGTCAGGGCCGATTTGGGCACGCCCTGGGCCGCGTTGGCGTTCCAGTGGTTCACAATCTGAAAGTGCACACCACTGGGCCCTGGTTGGCTGTCCGTTGCGGCTGACGGGCTACAAATAATCCCCGTGAAATTGCCGTGCAGCTCTCATTGCGATGGTGACACTTGTGAGCGCCTTTGACTGCGTTGCGTAACGCCGGCGCGCATTTAAGACATCCCCTTTTTCCGGTCGCTGATATGTGTGGAATTACCAGGGGATCCAAGCACGAACATGAAGCGGCATTGAACCATCGTTCACTGACGGCCTCCCGCTGTGTCCCGCAGACCCCACTGAGTGGAGCGTGGAGGATGTGCGCGCCTGGGCGGCCTACATGTGCCAGCAGTTCGGTCTGACACCGTCGCAGACCGACTGGCTGAACATGGACGGCCAAGCCCTCTGCTGCCTGCGAGAGCACCAGTTCCTGCTGTGCGACCCGCAGGTGAGATATCGAGCCAAGCTGACTGGCATTGTCAGCAAAGTCCCGGTTTCGCAAGAGCGCCTCACGAACGCCGCACGGTAACTGAAGCTGTACAACGCTGGATAACTTCTAGCGCTGCCAGTTCTGGTTAAATCCGGTTCTCGAGCATTGCTTCGTCAGCTCCTGGGCGAACCATCTGCCAGACGGCCGGCCCTCTTCCGGCTCCGACTCAGAGCCGCCATCAGACCGGACTCTGGTCCCGCTGGTCGGCGCAGCCGGCTCACCTCGCCGCCGGCTGCCAGCAATCGGGTGATGCCGTCCGGCCGTTCGTGCAGCCTTGGGCCGCGCCGGCCCGCAACTCTGACCGGCCGGCGGCCGCTGTTGCAGGGCGGCGCGACTCTGTTCGCCAAGCTGGAGGCGTGGCGCTCGACGTGCGCGCGGCCGGCTGCGGCGCCGGCGAACTGGACCGTCAAGACGGAGCCGGCCGAGCTGAGCCCGCCGCCGTCGGCCGCACCCGCCGCCGACGACATGGACACTGACGGTGAGACGACGGTGGGGCGCGTGCTCGCGCGGAAGGGGTCGTCTTAGCTGGTTATCTCTCTCTCTCTCTCTCTCTCTCGCCTCTCTCTCTCTCTCTCTCCTCTCTCTCTCTCTCTCTCTCTCTCTCTCTCTCTCTCTCTTCTCTCTCTCTCTCTCTCTCTCCTCTCTCTCTCTCTCCTCTCTCTCCTCTCTCTCTCTCTCTCTCCTCTCTCTCTCTCCTCTCTCTCTCTCTCTCTCTCTCTCTCTCTCTCTCTCTCTTCTCTTCTCTCTCTCACCCTCTCTCTCTCTCTCTCTCTCTCT
>NW_023596921.1:25317998-25330018 GCF_011947565.3 Pollicipes pollicipes
CACACACACACACACCACACACACACACACACACACACCACACACACACACACACACCACACACACACACACACACCCACACACACACACACACACACACACACACACACACACACACACACACACCACACAACACACACACCCACACACACAACACACACACACACACACACACACACACACACACACCACACACACACACACACACACACACACACACACACACACCACACACACACACACACACAACACACACACACACCCACACACAACACACACACACCTTCCCCAAATATTAAATATCAATCATGCCCATCAACCTACGAGATTAAAATGTGACGCAAGTAAGAGGTGTGCATGATAAGCATTTCCAGAGGGGCAGAATTTCGCCATTAAACACTTCTGTATAGCTGCGTCAGGTCTGTCCCAAAGCTCTGTATGGCAGCATTAGGATAGTCTTGTCAGGTGGCCTGGTGAGTTAGACACTCGAAAGGTTTAGATTTGTCATTATTGAGCACCGCCATGAACCAAGAAAACGGTTAACCGATGGTTTAACAGGTCAAAAAATGGCGGTAAAATTAAGTTCCGTGCTTCAAATTGTCTCCTTCATTCCCTGTGAATTGGTCACTCTTGGGCGCATGTCAATCATGTGCATACAATTTTTATTTCTATCCATGAAGTGAATGTGAACATGAGGTGCAAACATGCACATGAGCAAACATGCAAACAACAAACAAACAAAACAAACAAACAACGAACAAAGAATAAAGTGGTAGTTTTAATGGTAGCAAGTAAGCTCGGTTTGGATGACACCTGAAAGCCTCAGAATGGGAAATAGGGTTTTGGCATGTGCGATTAGACAATACCAGGCAGGAGTGAAAAATTTAAATAAAATATGGCGAAAAGGAGTGAAAAATTCCTCCTCATAGGGTGCTGCTTTACACCCAAAGTCGACAATTCAAGGATAATGACTTTACTTGAACACCTTTTATCATTCCTGAGAAAAAAATAACAGAAGCTTGAGCTGCACACTTTGTCCACTAAGATGAGCTTCCGACTTGTCCGCCTACACGTGGTCATAGCCGTGAAAGGTACATGCTGTGTTGGCTATTTGCAAGAGGCATTGAACATTCTTGGCTTCCTATTACCAGCGGCCTTTTAGTTTACAATAGCATCATGACTGTCTTAGGCGTCTTGAGCCATTAGAACCACAGCACGAATGCAGATTTACCCGGTTTTCCCGCATTGATTGTGCACGAAAAAACAGCAACAGCGATTAAAGACATGTTGATTCCTTCCCGCTCTAAAAACCATGAAGCTGGAAAACTTTTTTCAGCCGACGCTCGTTCAATCACACTTTACGACCCACATTCCAGTTTCATTGACTTTCAGGTGTGGGCGGCAGATGAGTGACTGAATTTGTCTTCGTTTCAGAACGATACTCTTTTCGGATGGAGGATAATGAGTGCTCGCTTTTCACACACTTGCGTCAAACTGCCAGATGGGCCCCATAAATCTGGCTCGGTTCCTGCCCTCCATCCAGCCGCGGACAGCGGTCGTCGTCCGTCTTCCGTTCAGCCCGGCCGGAGCGGGGAAGCATCGACGGAACTCACGTGACTGGATTAGAATCGAGAACTATCTGAGATGATCGAAGCCGAATCGGCCATTTGTCAAGCGGCGTGCGTGATATTCATGCAGACGTCGAAATTACTTTTTTATGATGGGACCTCTTTTACATTCTGGAATGCAAAAAAGGCAACATATATCCTGCCTGCCAGGCATACGCGCGTTTGGTTTTAAATGATGGCTGCTGTTTTGAATTAAGCCGTCAAGAAAACGAGAAATGAGATTCTGGTTGTCAGTGGTTCTTTGGAAAACACAAGCTCCTGGTCTCTTTATCTCAATTTTTGCGAACCCTGGACCTGGCTTCCCCGCTTTTCCGATGCTTTTTCTAAACACTAAACACCGATTCTTGGTTCCCATTGATTCTTTTCAAAATATTAGGCGCTGGTTTCTGGTTCTCAATGGCTCTTTACCAAATACCAGACCCTGCTTCTGGCCCCCACAGGTTCTTTTACACCCCCACTCACAGACATACTTACACACCTAGTTCCTTTCTGGTCCCATTGATTCCTTGCAAACACCAGTCCCACTTCCCCACAAAGCACCACCTCCTGGTTTCAGGTACTGATTAGGTAATCCCCGGCCGTGGCTGTCACGTGACAGTTATTTACCTATGGTCCTGCACGATGCTCATGATGGTTTGCAATGCATAACCTTTGGTCACTGAAATGCACATTTTTAAGAGCAAAAACGATCATTTCCCCGGAATAAACATAGATCTACCGATTAGAATCATTGGCATCACTGCACTCTAACGCTGGTACTGAGATAGGAACTTTTAGCACGTTGCGGCGCGTGGCATGTGAAAGTTATATCAACACGTTAAATATCGCAAAATAAAAAATTGCCGCTGAATATCAGCAGACAAAATACGTTCATCAAGATATAATCTGCATTTTTTCGAAGGAATGAATTTTTGGAATCAGAGGTCATACTAAGCAGTGGCATGCCGGTCAAAGAGACCTGGTATACCTTCAACTGACGCAAGGCATGCTGCCCAATGGCCTGGTACGCCATCATAAAGGTCTGGTACGCCTCCCATTGATACATGGCATGCCGCGCTAAGGTCTGGAATGGCGCCGACCGAAGCCTGGTGTAATGGCCTCCATGGATGAGGCCTCCATTGGTGGGGTCTCCACGGGCGAGTAACGCCTATGGCAGCCTGGTATCCCGCCCCAGGGCCTTTGACGGACAGATCGTAGGCGGGTGTCACCGCTTCGAAGCGCACGTTCGCAGTGACGCTCGTCATCGGGCGCCGCACCTGCCGCACAAACAGCTGCGGCATTCTAAACCTGACTGCTAGAATGCCGGGTGCTGCACATATTTCCTTACTTTGTTCTCGCCCGGGACAGATACAAAAATAAGACCATTCCGATCAGCCACCACACATAATTGGACACACACCACAGTTTGCGACTTATTGTCACCTATGTTGAATATAAGTGTGTCGAGCTCCAGCCATTTTTTGTAATCAATGTTGAGAGACATCATAAAGCTCTCACATGCCACATCATTTTAGTAATCATCTCAGTAGAATTCTTGTTTGGACGTATCACCGCCGGTGCACCAAACAGCTGGAATCATTTGCGTTGTCGTATTTTACATGCCAATGCTTTACGTGCCGATATTTCGCACGCTGCTGTTTTGTCGGGGGGAGGGAGGGGGGAGGGTTGTGTAGTGGTTAGGAAGCTGAGCTCAGGACTTGCTGTTTCTGGGTTGCGTTGGAGTCTCCGCCACGGGGGGGGGGGGGAGGGTGTAGTGGTTTGGACGCTGAGCTCAGGACCTGCTGTTTCTGGGTTGGAGTCTCCGCCACGGGGGGGGGGGGGGGTTTTGTGTTGTTGTTGTAGTGGTTGGACGCTTGAGCTCAGCACCTGCGTTTCTGGGTTGCAGTCTCCGACAAGGGGGGAGGGGGGTTGTTGTTCGGACGCTGAGCTCAGGACCTGCTGTTTCTGGGTTGGAGTCTCCGCCACGGGGGGGGGGAGGGTGTAGTGGTTTGGACGCTGAGCTCAGGACCTGCTGTTTCTGGGTTGCAGTCTCCGCCACAGGGGGGAGGGTGTAGTGGTTCGGACGCTGAGCTCAGGACCTGCTGTTTCTGGGTTGGAGTCTCCGCCACGGGGGGGGGGGGGGAGGGTGTAGTGGTTTGGACGCTGAGCTCAGGACCTGCTGTTTCTGGGTTGGAGTCTCCGCCACGGGGGGGGGAGGGTGTAGTGGTTTGGACGCTGAGCTCAGCACCTGCTGTTTCTGGGTTGCAGTCTCCGCCACGCCGCCACCGCATTCCACACGCACGCGCCTATTAAAAGCGTATCGCCTCAGGATGGGCCAGGCAGTCGGTGAGACGTCAAGCCCAAATATCGCTATTGTGTGCTCCTGTTTTGCGTGACGATCTTACAAGTGTTGATATCTTGCTATCGATATTCAGTGTGTCAATATTCTCTGCCGTATTTGTGGTCCATCCCAGTTGATCTTCGCCATTGCAATGTGTGACTTAAGTAAGTCGGCACACCCATGCCTTGTTCGGCTTGGTTCTTCATTACAGGTGAAAGTTTTGACCGTTAGAAGCTCAACAAGATGTTGTCTATCTACCCTTACCCATCACCACTTTGATTTTGTTTTTGCCTTGCGCCATTATCTGCACGGAACCAAGTATGAGTTGTGACCGCTAGAGCCGGACAGCACGTGTTGTGGAGAGCCGGTTTTACCAGCTGCATTCAGGAAAAAAACAACCAATCGCTCCATCTTCCGTAGCGCATTTAACGCTTATATTGCGCCCAACGTGTCTGTTGCGAACGTTACAGCATAACGCATGCTAAAGGCACTGATTCCTCAAATTAATCCTGGTAAGATCATAATTCTTGCTGGTTCACCGGACATATACACCCTCGGCAATGAGTGTTCGTCTACGTCCATTGATGACTTTTTGTATTCAGATTGATCTACGTCCATTGATGCATGTTGTATTCAGATCGATCTACGTCCATTGATGCATTGTTGTATTCAGATCGATCTACGTCCATTGATGCATTGTTGTGTTCAGATCGATCTATGCATCTTGAATATGACCATTTGTGCATTATCCACACTTTTGCCTTGATTCTGGTTCAGCAGAGTCGATCCTGAGCCGCATAATAGTTATGATTGTTTATGAGTCTGATTGCCTGAAAATATATGACGGTGGCCATGCACCTGGCTAAGTTTTTTCCACGTGTTTTTCTATTTTAATTTGTTTCACATTTTTAGCATACACAGCTTATTATTAGAAATGGAATTATTGAAATGAATGTCGCTTGTCTAGATATTAGGTGTTTGCAATGCTTCGCCCAGAAAAAAACAAGTTACTGCTGAGATATTGTATTCTTATCAGTAATACTGATCCAAGCATTCCCGCGCTGTGTCAATGTGAAGTGCCGTTTCGCTTGACGTAGCTTCAATGGTTCGACCAGGCCACTTGGTTCGATGACTGTCATGAACTTATCCCGCCCACACGCTTCAGCCCTTGTAGCGTTGTTGGCGGGCCCGTCGAACTTCTGAGATCGCCAGCGACCAGAACCATAAGTCTAGGCCTGGATTGGGAGATCCGGGTCGCGTGCCGGCACTGGCGTGGAGTCCTCCGCATGATGACTCCGTCGCCAATTTGTAGCCCGGACCGGACGGTCAGGGCGCACGGTCGCACCGTCTTGTTAGAATTTGTCCTGCCGCCGTGCCGCAAGCGTGCCTACCCGATGCCAGAGCTCGCTTGAAGTAGCAGGCGGGAGGTCTAGCCCAGGGGCCGCAAGCCAGAGACGTGGCAAGGGGGACGGTGGCCACAGGGTTGACAAAGGCCCCTGATAGTGAAGTGGCTGACCCCCCGGAAAGGATCAGCAGGACCGCCGTTTGTTAATGAGACAATTTTGTCTTGTTCAGCATGAAATAAAATGTTTTAACAACAGGAAATGTTCACACATTTAGTTACACATCTATCGATTACAGCTTGTCAGTTTGTCAGTTGTGTTCGGTTTGTCACAGTTTTTCGATACACAGATTGTCGAGCCGATTAGAAAACAGTATGTAACGCGCTTTCGAACCTGCGCACTCGCAGATCTTAGCAACAGAAACCTCAATGCTAGACGTTGCAGCCTCCATTAGGCCGCGCAACGTCGGCTCGCGGCAACACCGAGCCGTGGCCAGCGAGCGGTTTGAAAAGTGATGACGCATCTAAAGAAAGCCGCACTTTTGAGCGCCTTAGGAACTCAAATCGTACATCTAGAATGCAGTCCGGTCGCATTTTTCCCCTGTGTTATTTTTAGGTTGATGATAACAAAGGATTGGCCTCAACAGCACCGCGAAGTGGTGCTGGAATCTGGTGTTGGAAATGGAAAAGTACAGGTAGAATCTCTATTTTCGTGTTGCCGCAAGCTGTTGAATTGTCCGCAGGGCAGCCTCAAAGTTGTTTGTTAAAGATACACCGAATCTTATCTTTATATACCAAGAATTGATTTTGAAAGACACTCGGATGCATTATTTGACGACAGAACTTCCCGCGCGTTCAGCGCCCGCTGCCTGGTGTTGCTTGCAGGGTCCTACGCCGTGCAGTTTTGCGGACACAGCAAGCCCGGTCATCGCTGTCCTTGCTCCGAGATTGCGAACGGTCATTCTCAACCGGGCGATAAGATGTAATGACGAAATTTGATTTGTCATTTGTTTCACTGGTCGATTCCGAAAAAACTAAATGTTCTCAGGCAGACATGCATGGGCCTGTAATTTTTTAGGTCAATTGGACCCACTCTATTCAGCTTTCATGGATCCTCCTCCATTTATGGGCAAGGAGTCCCTTTAAGTAGAACACCTGGAGGGTACATTATCGTTCCGGTTGAGAGATGAAGGGTCATTCCGTCCCACCGCGGGTTTGCCTTCTGGCTACCATTCTGGCGTTACGGGACAAGACCCCCCTAATAGATCCGGGGGCCTTTAGAGGGATCACATCACATTACATTGGTCTGCCTCCCTAACGCGGGAGGCCTTCTGACCCGCGCAGCTGGTTGTAGGTCGGCGCAGGAGCTCTCATTGACGCAACCATATCCTCTGATCGCCCGCCTGGTTATAGGTCGGCGCAGGAGCTCTCATTGACACAGCCATATCCCTGATCGCCGCAGGTGGCCCAGTAACTGACACAATGACTCCAGTCCGGCATCGCCCATGCTGGGATTGGGTTGGAAGGCCTACCGTTCAGTGCAGGGGGGCCTGACTGGCCCAGGACACCTTCCGTGGTCTCAATGTGGACACTCATTATAAGCTCTCATGTTTCCTTTTATTGTCAGAGGCCTCTGACCAACGCTTCGGTTCTGGTGGCTCGCCCCGGCCCCCTTCCTCGTCGAACGCTGCCCTTGGTCGGCGTGAGCCTCTTGCCACCACGGGGCTCTCTGTTAGGCGCTGAGGGGACCTGACAGATGCTGTGGCCCCGAGCAATATCTAAATCGCTGGCTCCGGCTTTGTCCCTGTTTGGGAAATGGGTCTCGAGGCCGACAGGAAGCGGACTGTGCGTTGCCAGCGGGGATCTGAGCGATGTATAGGCCCTTATTGGCTCCAGGAGGTCCCTGAGGCCCCTGATGGGCGCGCAGAGCCTGGAACTGGAGTGCCCGGCCCCTAGAACGGGACACCTGAATGTGACCTCCGGTCGGTCTTTCGGGCGCTTATTTGTAGATCGTGAGGGGCCCTTGATGGCCTCTTGGAATCTAAGGGGGCCACGTGCCCGCTGTGCCCCTCCCCCTTGCATGCGCTACTGGGTATGGCAGGCTTCTGTCTAGCATGTGCCGAGCCCATCACTCGGCCAGCCACAATGACGGCTCGGCACATCCCCATCGCCATCGTCATCGCCATCGCCCGCCCACATCGGATTCGGCATTCACTGGTCACATTGGGGTTGCTTAGTAGCCAACCGTTACTTTGGTTTGTTTGGCGTTTTGCTTCTGACAAAAGCAGTTTTGGTAAGTCCCACGTGAACTCCAACCGGGCGGTGGAGCCACCACTGGCCGAACGTAACCCCGTCCGCCCGCTGTCTGGGAGTGAGAGGCACGACAGGGTGTGACATGTCGCGGCGCCACCCCATTTTGCTGTGCTACACTCGCCATGCTGCCGCATTATCGATGCCAAGCGACCTGGCGATGATGACGATGTGTACATGCTTGCCCTCGCCTCCGGAATGTTTGCATCAATGTATGCGCCCTGCCGACCAGGTCATCAGCGAGCGCTGCCGCTCATCACACGCCGTCCGCGGCCGTGTGGCCCGCTGGCCGCGATGGGTTGAGAAGACAGCCTTTTAAAAGCATTAAGCGCTGGAATTTTCGTTGGTGATAATCCGTGCTTTGCACGCCATACTCCTTGAATGGCGGCAGCCACTCGGAGCACACCATATTCGAGCTAATCCATGTCTCCTTGGGTGACCGAAAAACGACGACTTTCTCTTCTTTCCCGGACGGTGCAGTCTATCGTTCTAGGAGTTCTTAGCTCGTTCGGGAGACCTGTACTGAGTACAAACACAAACACCATGAGCATGAAAACGTCCGTCCATTGTTGTCATGCAACACATTGTGATGTGTCCGGCATGATTAATAGATTTCCAGCGCGTGATTAAAAGATGTCGTTCTGAATCTGATTCCACCAAGTCTTCAGTGGAGCTGACTCCACAGTGGCACAGACAAATTTTGCCTGACTTCGGAGCTACCTCCGACTACGAGTCGGTGTCAAGCCTGCATCTGGTTGATGCGAGAGTCCAGCGACACCACAGCTGATAACAAACTCTGAATCGAAACAGGCCCCAACCGAGTGCTAGAGCGGTGTGTGGAGATGGACAGTTCGCTCACGTAAAACAGAATTGCTCCCAGAACCCTCTGAGGACCAGGGCTGGTCGCATTCCCGCAAATATCCACGGAGCTCTCGACACGAACACAAAGCACTGTCTCTAAAGCGATTCTCCCCGCTGGAATGTCCAAATCAAGACATTCCAACACGACAAGGGCTAACGAGACCCCACGACGCTATGAGGGCCCAGGAAAGTTAGGAGATGCCTAAGATGTTAAGTATCCGGCCAAGTAAGAGCTTCATATCAGGCCAAAAAACAGGGCATTCAAAAAACATCGGGATATTTGGGTTACGGGCCTGTCGAGCGGTGTTTGAGCATTGAAGCACCCTTTATCGGGCAAACCCACACCTGATGCAATCGGTACCAAGGACCAGGAGCGACGCAGCGGTGGGGATGGGAGGGGGGTTAAGGGGTGTTACCCCTCCCCCCACCTGGCGGCGGGGGGAGCAAAAGTATGTTTTGCTCCCCCCCCAAAAGGCAGGCCCCTTAAAGGCCCTTTAAATTAAAGGCATTGTAGCTACCAGTAGAATACCAAAATGCAGATCACGAAGGCTCCATAACTGAACTAGAGAATAAGAAATGGCTCAGAATACCCTTTCCTATGTCAAGAGATACATGTTCTGAATCATGAGGTCACCTTCATGAATAAGGCCGCCCATTTCTGGAACAGGGGGTCCGTTCCATGCATCAGATGGCCGTGGTTCGGGACGAGGATGCCCTGTTTGAGAAAGTGTGGCTTGTTGGCTTGATTTGGACGCCCCCTTCGTGAATCAGGAGCATTCTGCTCTGGATTAGGAGGTCTCTTTTTGTTACGTTGGGAGGCCCTTTTATGGAACAGTGGATCCCCGTTTAGGTAAGCGATACCCTTCGATGGACAATTAAGCGCCCCATTCGGAAGCTATCACTGTTGACTATTTGCTTGAATATGATGCATGGAACAGTTAAAGAAGGGGCTCATGCCTTCGGCGCCCATTCCCTTTGAATACGACACCGCGCAGGATGCCTCTTTGAGGAGGCCGCATTTTCTTCAAGAGGCCCCTGAAACGTCCGCCCCCCCCCCCCCCAACTCAAATTCCATGGCGCTGCCTGCGCTAAGGACTGGCTGCGGCTGGCGACTGGGGTTTCAGTTGCAAAAACCGACCGCGCCAGCTACGAGCGCGACAGATAGTGCGCGGTCTGGGAGATGTGAATACAAGGACACTCTTGCAGGGTGATATTTATCGTTATCAACCTCGGTACAGAGCAACGCGACACCTCAAATTGGAGTCAATTAGCTTTTCTGAACTCCACTGGTTGCCTCGCTGAGTGCAGCAAAGAGTACATGACCGAAACTATGAGAAGCCCCTTGGGACGATAAATATTATCCCCTGACTTGCCTCGCTATCCCGACAAAATGCTACTTGGCCGAAACTGGGCGTGCGCTCTCAGGGCAATGAGTATTATCCCGAACTCTGAGCAGATGGCGGCCGCGGCGCGCCAGCTCCGCACGGAGCGTCCGCCGGCGCGCTGAAAGCCTGCCGTCAGACCGGTCTGAGCCGGTCGGGGCGTCGCAGTCGCCGTCAGTGCGCATGCGCCAGCCGGTGACCTCGAGCCGGTGAAGGGTGTTGGCGACTCCCCCCCCGCAGTGTGGTTCCTGAGCTCGCTTGAGGGAGGGGTCTATGCTTGGCTCCCGTAGGTCTGCAGCTGTGAGCGGTCCCTCATCTGGCAACTCCTCGCGAAATGGTAGGTGACATTGTGGGCGTGATGGCTGTGATTTTTTAGCGTATTGTGGACGTTCGATTGCTGTCGTCAAGATTACGGTGCGGCGCGCGGGGCCGAGACTGGCGCTTTCACATTTGAGGCACGGTGTGATTGTGATCGGCCAGCGCCACCTATCGGCGCATCATGCCGAGAGGTCTGCCCGCGGGCTGCAGCGCTGTGTAGCCTGGCGCTTGCGTTGTCACGGCTGCAGCTTGAGCGCTCTGATCGGCGGCCGTGGTCGTCACGCGCGGCACGAAGGAATGCTTCCACAGTCCTTTGCGTTGTACCACGCAGGGTCCCCTTGAAAACCGTAAGAATTTTGAGTTTTTTTTTGTTCGTCTGCTCCATTGATCTGGTAGGTGCTCGCTATGTGAGCTTTCAAAGTGAATGTCTTTTGAGATCGGCCGGCCCTAGGACATCGTTTTTTTCATTCTGATAAGCTGATCGGCCCAACACGATGTTGCCCTGTCGGTGCTGATTCGCCCCATTGTGTGTGTGTGTGTGTTTATTTAGTTGGTTACGCCTGCGTGGCTGCATGACCCCGTTTTGGCGACGTTTCCCCTTTGAAAAAGCAGCGACGGTTGTGGTGCCATTCCCCTGGGTACTAATTAGGGCCTGCTTCTGTGATCCGTCTTTCGGAGGCCGCAGCCCTGAGCGGGACCCGAGGCTCCGTCTCCATACGCCAAGATCTTTTGTTCTTTGTCCTGGGTGGCGTTGGATCAGCTTTTGCAGAAGGATGCCCATTTCTCACAGGCTGAAGCCCACCCCCCCTAGTCAGAGAGCTCCTTTTGTTCCCTACATGGTCGTTTTCGAATTCTAGATGCCCTTTTCGACTTGTAGTTTCTATGTATAATTCGGGGCCTCTGTGAAGGTATGGGGGACTAGTCTCTTCTCCCATATGACCTGCGTGAATCTAGGATCATGAAGGTGATCTGCACGAAGCACGAAGGTGATCTGGGTCCTGCGTGAAGGTGTTCGCTCGACTGTCGCTCCACGAATTGCCAAGACCCCCCGCACCAGTGCCCCGCATTTTGCATGGTGTGATTACAGAGTTGGTCTGCTGCGGGTCACGTTGGGTTCAGTACTTCTTAGAACGGGCAGCATTTGCCAGGTGTTGTCGCATGATGCAGATTCAAACGCGTTTAAACTTTTTAATCAGCAGCCGTGTTTAACCAGCCAGTGTTCATCAAGACGCTTCTTGCCTGGGAAAGTCAGCCACGGTCATAGTTCAGCACAGCTACAGCAGGGTGTAAGCTGGATTGTCTCTCGGTCTCTCCACTCACGTTTTGCGTTCGTGGTCTCTCGACGCCACTGGCATGATGCCTCATCACGTCGCATTAAGGTCCATCAGACGCGTATAGTTCATATGGGTCCTCCAAATCGCCAAGCGTGCAGACCATATCGATTGAATTCAAAACCGAAAGCTGACTGTAAACTGTAACAAGCATGAACTCACTTGAAGCGTGGTCGCCACCATGACGGCGCTGGGCCGCTGGTCGTTTGCGTCACGGATGATTGAAACCTTATGCACGCCGCAACGATTCACTGCAGTGCGAATCGAAATTGCTTGAATGGAATAAAAAGACACTGTTATTGAAGCAGATAGTGTGAGATATCATATCCTTTATCGATGAAAGTGTGAGCTGTTATGCCCTTTATCTATATAGCTCCGTGATAAAGTTGGCCGAATAGGTGCGTTGTTCACTGGTGGATAATGTCAGAGCAAATCGTGTTGAAAAACTTTGGTTCGATAATCGCTAGTAGGGGAAAAATAGGTCCGAATTTCGAAAGAGGACAAAGAAAAAGGAACTTAAAAAAACAA
>NW_023596921.1:25333518-25341018 GCF_011947565.3 Pollicipes pollicipes
CCGGGCCCAGAGCTCGCGCCCGCTCCCCGCCCCGCCGCGAGCGACTGGTGAGCGCGCGTGAGGTTGTGCGACTCGGCGGAGGCGGTCCGGACGGGCGGCGCCACAAAGGCCGGCGCCGGCGAGAGAACTGTGTGTGAGTGTGTGACGGCCTGCGTAATGTTAGTGTCGTGTTTGACGTTCGCAGCTGCCGTGGCGTTTGCTGCTGTACCTACACAGGTCACACAGGAACGGTATTCCTGGCTGCATGGTCACGCACCGCCGCAGTATGCTGCGGTGCCTGCCGGGAGTGGTGGATGTTTTACTTTCTCCGTCGCCCGCGTGAGGCTTGTTGGCCGCGGGAAAAAAACGCTGTGCTTTCTGTGCATGTTTGGTGCTTGTACAGCCTGCAGTGTCAAGCGTTTCACTGTGCCGTTGTACCTGCTCGTTTTTGTTGTGTGACCTGACTGGGCGTTCCGCTGCTTTCGCTGCGTATTTTTGTAGAATCTCGTGCAGCCGAGCTGCGCGTTGTCCAGCTGTACGCGAGGGTGCCGTTCAGAGCTGTCTCCCGGCGGTGACGGATGGCGCACCTGGGGCTTTTCGATGCTGTGACGCCCAGCGCGCGCCAGCAAATAATCGCCCCCGATGTAGCTTGCAACCGCTTTCGCTCTGCGTTGAAGATGGTATGCGGCTTTGGCAATAAAAACATAAACTGTCCTCAATGTTTGTCTTGAATTGAATAAAGACACTTTGGAGACGCGGTCCTCTAAAAAAACTCGGAACTCGGCATAACGAGGTGGGCATTATGCGGGACAATAGCCATTCGTTGGTCATACAGTATGTGAACAGTGAAGTATTAAGGATTTCACGCAAATAGTAAGGGGAAAATGATTTAATATCACTCGAATTTAACACCACTTCACACTGACAGAAATGTAGTGCAGCGGTTTTAGATGGCTGCTGTCTAAGCATGTCGCGCAAGGGTGCACACAAATTGGTGCTTACCAGTTGCTCTTTATCACATGTCGTTGGCCACCACATCATATCGTTATCACATGTCGTTGGCCACCACATCATATCGTTATCACATGTCGTTGGCCACCACATCATATCGTTATCACATGTCGTTGGCCACCTACATCATATCGTTATCACATGTCGTTGGCCATCACATCATATCATTATCATAGCGCGACGTCCCATGCGGCGTCATAAGCTTGAAATGGTTCATGTCGACATGGACATGCTGCACTGGGTGTATTGCACGCTCCGGTCCTGGCCCGACCGACTGCGGGCGGCAGTGATGCACCCGTTCGCTGGCATCAGCCCGACTGTTGTGGACCCCCTCGAGCTTTCGAGGGCCAGCCACCATTGCGATCGACATGGAACAGGAAAATCAACGCTGGGAAGAGGGCCTTGATGAGGCTGATGTCTGCGCAAAAGCACATGATACGCTGCAACAGACATCAGGGCCCAGAACGACGCGGTATCAGTTCAGTTTGAAGCGAGCTTGTGATACGTCCCAGTCTGCATTATGGATCTTTCCAAATAAAAACTCCGGGACAGATACGTGTCTTCCGGCTCTGCATGCGTGGCATAATGCAGATCTGCAACGATGGCTGTCACACATTATGCTGGTGCTCCCCTTCGCCGTGTTCGCAAGAAGCCGTATTTCCAATCGGAAACAGATGATGGTGTCGTGTGGAGATGCCCCGAATTCACTCTCAGCGTTTTGAAAAAGGGCTGGCAGACAATGAGCTAATATTTGTCCCGCCATCCCGACGTGAGATATATAGATCCTGCCACACCGCATGGAGCGAGAAGGAGCACGTGATACCCATCCTCCTCTTAGGACAGCCACAATTTGTGGAATCAGAACTGCAGATACCCTAACGGTTGACCCTTCTGACTGGTGCCATTTATAGCATATCTGTCAGAGATTTAGTGAACAATTGCGCTACGCTTTATCATAAAGTCAACTGCAGCGCACCAGTGCCATTGTTCTAAACAGTTCAGGACTTGGTCTTACAAAATGATATGCATCTATCTGAATGCATGGACCCGAGCTGATGGATGGATTTCGGAACGAGTGTCGCTAGATGTTAGTCCATGGATTTCGTTCTGACTATCTGGAAGTGAATACCGGACCTTTGATCCTTGAAGATCCTTGGAATTTTTTAAACTGGATTTATGGATATGCGAAGTCCTGAGAACGATTATTTCTATGCGAATTCTATCTTCGGTTTTTATCATTTTCATTATCTTATTTCACGTTTCATGATACCTTTTGAATAACCTGTCCGGTCGACCCAGGCGAAGTCAAACAATCACCTCTCCGCATCAATGTTTCCGCAGGCGAATCTCTGGAGGGACGGATGGGCGTCCCTCGCGGCAGCGACCCACCTGACGCCTGCAGCCTTCGAGTTCACCCACGCGCCTCTGCTGTCGAAACATATGGTGTGATGACACAGCGCCCCGATGGTGGTGTGACGACGCAGCGCTCGGGTGGTGATGTGATGACGCAGCGCTCCGGTGGTGATGTGATGACGCTGCGCTCCGGTGGTGATGTGATGACGCAACGCTCTGATGGCGGTGTGACGACGCAGCGCTCGGGTGGTGATGTGATGACGCAGCGCTCCGGTGGTGATGTGATGACGCTGCGCTCCGGTGGTGATGTGATGACGCAACGCTCTGATGGCGGTGTGACGACGCAGTGCTCCTGTGGTGGTGTGATAACGCAGCGCCCCGATGGTGGTGTGAGGACGCAGCGCCCCGGTGGTGATGTGATGAGGCAGCGCTCCGGTGGTGGTGTGATGACGCAGCGCTCCGGTGGTGGTGTGATGACGCAGCGCTCCGGTGGTGATGTGATGACGCAGCGCTCCGGTGGTGGTGTGATGACGCAGCGCTCCGGTGGTGGTGTGATGACGCAGCGCTCCGGTGGTGGTGTGATGACGCAGCGCTCCGGTGGTGGTGTGATGACGCAGCGCCCCGGTGGTGGTGTGATGAGGCAGCGCTCCGGTGGTGGTGTGATGACGCAGCGCCCCGGTGGTGATGTGATGACGCAGCGCCCCGGTGGTGGTGTGATAACGCAGCGCCCCGATGGTGGTGTGAGGACGCAGCGCCCCGGTGGTGATGTGATGAGGCAGCGCTCCGGTGGTGGTGTGATGACGCAGCGCTCCGGTGGTGGTGTGATGACGCAGCGCTCCGGTGGTGATGTGATGACGCAGCGCTCCGGTGGTGGTGTGATGACGCAGCGCTCCGGTGGTGGTGTGATGACGCAGCGCTCCGGTGGTGGTGTGATGACGCAGCGCTCCGGTGGTGGTGTGATGACGCAGCGCCCCGGTGGAGGTGTGATGAGGCAGCGCTCCGGTGGTGGTGTGATGACGCAGCGCCCCGGTGGTGATGTGATGACGCAGCGCCCCGGTGGTGGTGTGATGACGCAGCACCCCGGTGGTGGTGTGATGACGCAGCGCTCCGGTGGTGATGTGATGACGCGGGGCTCCGGTGGTGATGTGATGACGCCGCGCTCCGGTGGTGATGTGATGACGCAGCGCTCCGGTGGTGGTTTGATGAGGCAGCGCCCCGGTGGTGGTTTGATATTATCGGCAGCGTGACCGTTACGCCGTTAGATAGCCTTGTGTACACTCGCCAGACATGCGCCTCAGCCCGTGGGCCTGACGCAAACACCGCCAGCCAGACAGACTGCAATGGCAGACGTGTGCGTACTGAACAGCCCGCTGACAGGGTTGGAGCATCTCGGCTACCACGGCTGCGGGCGTGTGCCGTCGGCCCTCTCGCGAAGGCGCTCCGCCCCTCCCCCCC
The DNA here is from genome assembly GCF_011947565.3 of Pollicipes pollicipes. Lineage (NCBI taxonomy): Eukaryota > Metazoa > Arthropoda > Thecostraca > Pollicipedomorpha > Pollicipedidae > Pollicipes > Pollicipes pollicipes. Next base: position 25,337,317 of record NW_023596921.1, read on the forward strand.
CCCCTTCCTGCAGCCACAAGCCACGCCCACAACCGCAGCGTACCGTTTATCCGAAGCCGGCTGCATGCATCAGCCATAAGCGGCGGGAGCCCCAGCCCACCGGCAGGAGCTCAGCCCGCGCGCTCCCACCCACTCCGCGAGGAGGGGTCGTCATGCAGGAAAAGCCTCAGTAGCGGCGGACTCCAGTCTTGCCCAGCACTGCTCACTCTCTTTCATCTAAGGAGAGTGAGCAGTGCTGGGCAAGTTGCAAGCTGTTCTTATTCCGACAACAACACCAAGATGGAACGGGTAGTGTGAATAATGCAAGTCGCAAATACAGCGAGCACAGTCGAGGAGGGGAAACAGTCGAGGAGGGTAGATAGTCGAGGAGGGTAGATTGTTGAGGAGGGTAGACAGTCGGGGGATAGACAGTCAAGGAGGGTAGATGGTCGAGGAGGGTAAATAATCGAGGAGGGTAGACAGTCAAGGAGTGTAGACAGTCGAGGAGGGTAGATAGTCGGGATGGGCCGACACGTGTTAGCGTAAGTCCGGATAGCCCATGGCCAGCCAAAATTCTGCATTGGCAGATGTTGGCAGATGATGTGTGCTAGCCCGTCTGCAGGGCTTTCGAAATATCACATCGGAAAAATTGGGCAGTCTGCAATTCATCTTCACGGGGAAGTCATCAAAGAGAGACAAACGCACCATTTCAGCGTGGGCTTCACAGTAGCCCCCTCAAGGCGAGATGCATTGATGCCTGCAGTCCGTATACCTGATGTGGCCTTTTGAACGGTTGGGTACGTCATGAGACATCAGTGGCTGTCTGCCCAGTGTGACATCAGTGACTGTCTGCCCAGTGTGACGTCAGTGACTGTCTGCCCAGTGTGACGTCAGTGACTGTCTGCCCCGTTTTCGGAAGAGAGCTGCGAGCGCTTCGAACGGGGCGCTCGTCGTGAGCTGAGCTGAACGCCACGCTGAGCTGGAACACATGTCCGCACAACACGCGATAGTAGCTGGGCTGGCGTGACTCAACGGAGCTAAAGACACCCCATCCAGCTAAGAGCTTCGGGGAGAGACGTCAGGAGCTGGGGCTTAGGACGTCACAACCAGCTAACAGCCGTGGGGAAAGACGCCAGGAGCTGGGGCCGGAGCGACCCTCTGGACGGTAGGAGTTGGGGCCGGAGCGGCCCTCTGGACGCCTGGAGCTGGGGCCGGAGCGGCCCTCTGGACGGTAGGAGTTGGGGCCGGAGCGGCTCTCTGGACGTCAGAAGCTGGGGCCGGAGTGGCCCTCTGGACGCCTGGAGCTGGGGCCGGAGCGGCCCTCTGGACGGTAGGAGTTGGGGCCGGAGCGGCCCTCTGGACGCCTGGAGCTGGGGCCGGAGCGGCCCTCTGGACGGTAGGAGCTGGGGCCGGAGCGGCCCTCTGGACGGTAGGAGTTGGGGCCGGAGCGGCTCTCTGGACGTCAGAAGCTGGGGCCGGAGTGGCCCTCTGAACGGACGGCGTCGTCCGGGATGAGCAGTGCGCGTGCTCGCGTGCGTGCTCCAAGCGACGCTCGCAGCACTCAGCCGGCGCGGCACAGCATGGCGTGTCTAAGGCTAGATCAGTGGGTCCCGTCAGATATTGTGAAACCAAAACGTCTCATGCATTCGTGTCGCCATGCAGTTCGCATTCGCCTGTGTGGCTGTATCGTTTATTGACATGTATCGCTTGTCGGCCTTGACACCTTCTCTCGGAATACCAGATCGGTTGTGTGTAACCGTCGAATGCATCGGCATGCTTCGATATCGATCCAGCGCGATCGGTTTGGTAAGCCAACTGACCCGAGCCAAGTCATGGTAAAGATTCTAGCCGGATAACTCCTTCTTTGGCGTCGGTACTCCCTCTCAGCCAAAGATGACCGCCACGGGTCGCGTACGACGGGTCCTCCTAAGGCCCTCCCTCAGTCGAGCATGCCAGGATATGACAAGGTGCGACGATCTTTATCAAGATTTCCCACCTGTTGATGCGGCAGGAGAACCATGTATCGGGGCCGGGGGTCACTGGACATTTCATTTCGTCAGACGTCCTGTGGCAGGCGTTCGACGGACGGACTGCTGTGACGGCTACCAGAGACTCCTCGATGCCTCGGCTCATTTGACTCTGAGCGCCACAAGTAGCTTACCATGCACGCTTGCACCCTTCGAGCCACGTGCCGGCCCTGGAGGTGGGCATCGCAGCGCTCTCGTATTGCCTCTGGCTGTGTCAGAGTGCGAACTGTAGCGGCTGCTCAGAGTGGAGCGTACCCAACTGATCTTGGTAACTTTTGCAAGACGCGTTGTGCCGGTGCAAGTAAGGGGACGAGGTACATCTACGCCACCTGCTAATCACGCATGTCAGGAGAGTCTTTCATCAATCGTTGGCTATCTGTCTCGTCAGGACCGTACCGTCCGCTGCATTGCTCTTCGTCACTGGAGTCTGACTCCGTCGAGTTCAGCGCACCCACCCCTGTGGCGTCTCCCTCCAGAATAACGCGCTCATCTTCAACAAGACGTACGCAGTTCTGAGCCTCTTCTGCAGCATTCACTGAACGCCAACGTGCTGACTAGGTGACCGCTGGTGATTGGCAGTTGGCTTCTGCTGACTAGGTGGTCGCTAGTGATTAGCAGGTGGCTTCTGCCGACTAGGTGGTCGATAGTGATTAGCAGGTGGCTTTCTGCTGACGAGGTGGCCGTTGGTGATCAGCAGGTGGCTTCTGCTGACGAGGTGACCGCTGGTGATCAACAGGTGGCTTCTGCTGACGAGGTGGCCGCTGGTGATCAGCAGGTGGCTTCTGCCGACAAGGTGGACGCTTGTGACCGTCAAGAAACGATTGGTAACAATCAGGCCGACAAACTACTCTGCTGTACAGTGCAGACGGGAGTCTTCCCTCGCACGGCTGAAATGCTTGGCTCTCACGTCCCTGTTGCCGACTGCTGAAGCTGCTCGTCCAGCATCCCCGTTGTGAGAGCAAGCGATTCCACTACGGCTGCTTAGTGTGGCAGAACTCAGTGCACAAATAGACCCTGGCTCACTTCGGTCACTTATAACTACAGTCAACGTCATGGAACAGCGTAATTCTCGGCAGCACCTGGCAGTCCCTGCCCAAGTCTGTGGCCGCTCTGGCCCGCACACGCGACCCCGGCCAGGTCACGTGGTCAATGGCCCGGAGGCATGAACACAGCCGGCCGCGCCGGCCGAACGCTGGCCGGCCCGGCTGAACGCCGGCCAGGAACCCATTGCCAATAGCATACTACACACAGATCAAAGCATCACGTACCAGGCGCACAGAACTACAAACGAGTCGCCAGCACAACGGAGCAGTCCCGCCTCGGGCGTCTGAGGACCCATCATGCCCCCTGACGTCATCGTCTGCTGAGAGTGAGGTGCGACTGATGAATGCACTAGCTGAATGCTCCAGTCATCTGTGCAAACGTTTCCTCACTTCGAGACGCCGGCCTGGGTGTATTTGTGTTGCTGGAGACGCCTTTGAAATGAGTGAGTCATTGGGGACACCAATAATTATGCACGCGCTTTACCGTGCGGTCATTCTTTGCTCCCACGTCTTTCATTTTTCAGGTAGAATTCGAGACGCGTTCATATTTCCAAACGTTTAAGAGCCCTTTCACGATATAATAAGTGTTACTTACGTCTATTTTTTTGAAAATGCACGTCTTTCCTGCACTCTGCTAATTCGCCGTCGCTTAA
>NW_023596921.1:25346018-25363518 GCF_011947565.3 Pollicipes pollicipes
CTCAAGCTTAAGTGCGTATTTAGGTCACAGGTCAAGGTTGAATTCTAAAAATGGTAGTTTGGGATATTTTACTGCTCCCAGGGAGCGTTTTATTTAGAAACTTATATCGCGTTGTCAAATCATTACGCCCTGATCAGATATTCTTTAAAGGAAGGCATTTAATGTTACGAGCTCTGCACCAGGCCTAGAGTGTGTCGTGCGAATGAAAGCTAAAGCCATGGCGTTTATAACCTGTTTTGGCCTATTCATTTCCGTGATATTTTAAATATATAAACGTTAAGTGGAAGAGCTTAGCCGGAGTTGTGGGTATCGGACACATGAGCACGAGCGGTTGCTTGTTCATAAGCCGTTTAAGATAAACTTCAAATGGATGATCTTGGTGGTGAATAAGCGGTTGGATCAATTTTCGCGTTATTTTTAGCGGTTTAGTGTTGCCGACAGTGCAGCCTGATAGCCTTCAACCTCTCACAGTCACACGGTCGCTGGTTTGCGTGTGAAACTGATCAACGGCTTCCGCCGCCCCGTCACCGCGCCGCTGCGCCGCCCCGCCACCCGCCGCCGCGGGCCGGGCACCTGGGTACGGGCAACGTGTGCTGTAAGGCATTTCAACCTTGAATTTAGTCATTGTTTCATAGAATTGCTTAAAACTTGTTAAAGGCGTCATTCAAAGTCGTACCTAGGGCACAGCTTTCATGTTTTCAAAATTTTTGGTCTGGTATAAAAAAATGTTCAGCATGCTTTCTATAAATATTTTTGGTTATTGGACATGCCATTACTTAAATGCGCAAAATTTGAACAGCACTACGGCAAAGTATATGAATGATAGGCCAATTGGCTCACATTTCCCGTTTACAAATGTAAAATATGCCCTTTCGTTCGGCTTGTGTGTCAATTTGTCTTCGGCTATGTACTTTTGTGAGAAAAAATGCAAACATTATGGTACTCTGACGTCCCTTACGCTTGATCTGTTATGATCTTATAATTGTTCTTCTGTTACAAGGCCACATCAGTTGACATTCACTGAAAATTTCGCAGCCATATCTCAAGGCGTTTTGGAATGATCGCAAATACTAGATAGGGAGACAGATTTGACCCCCTGTTAATGCCGAGTTAAAGGGGTCAAAGCATGCAGTGTGCCTTGCAGTCGGTAAAAGCTTTCGCTTGATGTTTCGTGGACAATTTGAATTTTTTGTCTTTAGCGATGACCGTTCAAGTTCATCATTCAACCGTTAGCATAATACATGTGCGTTACAACCCGGTGATCTTTCCTTCCCACGCGCGCTGCCGAGGCTGCTCTACAGTTTGCAAATAATCAGCCAATCGGCCTGCATGCAACAGCCGTGCGGCAGGCGGTGTATGACTTTATTGTGTCTGACTTTTGGAGCCCATAGCGACGGCGCGTTAGGTCAGCGTGTCGTTGGGTGTCGGGAGCCCCTGTGTCGTACAAAAGCACAGATTTCTACCGGATTTGGCTCACCTTGTTTTCAAAGCTACAGGAGCTCGAGCATAAGTTAGGTGGACTCGAGTCCTTCCATGTAAATAGGAAACCATACGCAAGATCGAGCTGTTCGACTTCTGGGCTCATGAGGTCGCATGCAGTAAAGGAGCCCGACGGGCTAATCACCACCTCGTGGTGTACTGGAGGTCAAGAAGTCAGCATAAGAACCATGAACTCATAATGATATATATATATAGGTGTGTGTGTGTGTGCAAGTGTTGTTAAAGACCTTAGCGCAGGTACATTTTATAAGCTTTTTGTGCCCTTGCTTGAGTTTTCTGATCACGGCTCTCTGCTCATCATTGACACTGAAAAGTAGCTTGCCGATGTTTGGCATCTATTAATTGCACTAGCGTTTCGGAATTTCATATTACATTTTCAAAGTTTCACACATAGGGCATACAAGCGACGAATATTTTAGTACATATCACAGTTAAGTATAACCACTAGGGTACGACAATTAGGCTTCGTCAACTTATGTTCGATTGCCAAAGTACACTGGGTCTGAATAAGATGATTAACATTTTTTAGGAGCATAACAATTCAAGAGCCAAAACACATGCTGAATAGTAAAATATGCACTCTAAGGATGGTACCGATCGTCCCTAAATGAGGTGAGGGGTGACTGAGGGATTGGCTTGTTTGTTTAGTTCCGGTGACGATGTTTTGAATGTGACAGCCCCCAGAACATAAAGCTTCCTCCTGTTTGATGATGATGTGATGGAAGTGTTTTTTGCCAGGTTGTCTCGGTTGATGCTCCGGCCGTGCTCTTTTCGCACGGCTCTTTTGGAGCACTGTCAACCAAGTACATCGCCAACCACCATGAAAGTGTGGTGGTAGTAATACCAACGTACTTTAGGAGCCTGCAATCTCCTATGTCACAGCGAAATTGGTAAACGACACTGGTTCGTTTCATGGGGTTAGAGTTGGTTGTGAGGTTATTTTTATGATGGGTTAGGGTGATCTGTCTGTTTTTGTTATAGATGGTGAGCATTCTATTGTCGTCCTGGCTGACTCGCTTGACGTTGTCATATATTATTTTATTGAGGATACGCTCGTTTGTCTAATAACCACCAGCCAGTTGATTCTCATAGAATACACTGATTGGATTTCGCTGATGTTTGATTGCGTTAGTTTTTGTCTGATATTGCGACATAGAGTTGCTGGTCTCATGGTCGATGGGACTGCCGGAGTAGCCATTATTTAACAGGACTTGCAAAGCAGCACACCGGCAAGTTGCCGTTCGTTTAAGCCTTTCGTCTTATTGACATGGCGGCAAAAAAACCGTCGACTAAATAGCATTCGGATGGAGGCGTTCGGCAAAAAGACCTTCGGTTAATACGTTTCGTTATTTGTCCGGATACTGATTACCTAGCCAACATGCCCAACTGAAACTAATTTGGATGTGAGATGGGCAGGCACATGGTGCCAATTCGGGCTGCCCACTTCGGTCCCATGTGGCCATGTTATGGACAGCCAATTGGGTCTCACATGGGCAGTTCACGCGGGACCCTTGTGGAGTCTGACTGGGACACATGACACTTTGCAGCTCACATACATGCATAGTGGTCTCGATCAAAGGACGACCTTACCCCTCCTTTGTTGTTAAGGAGACAGACTTAGGGTTACCACCCAACCGGAGCAGGGTAGCAAAGTGTTTATGTTCATCGTGATGCACGCCATCATCTCTCTGCGCGTAGCCCCTCGGCTAGGCCTATATATACCCCGAGGCGAACGTCGTAAGTATGTTATTGACGAAATAGCTCCTGTTCATCTCTATCAAATGGCAAATCATTTCGCGTCTTGTGTTTTTGAGCTTACAATTAACGTACTCAAAATGATATAGCAAATGTAAGTAAATCACCAACAAAAAAGTACTTATCTGATGACGCGATGGAATGCATACTGCTGTTTGTTATGCACTCTTCTTAGGGATTTAACTTTTTTGAAAAGTTCTTCTGTCCAAAGGAACAGCATCATTGCTTATCTTATCTCAATATTTTATTACACTTTGTGTTATATTTACCAACAGCAGGGTTTTCAAGTATACAATGAAGAGCAGGGAAATAAATATCTGGTGTAAAACGTGATACCGTCACTATTTCAGCAGTCAGGTTTCGTCATGTGGATGTGAGCGTCGTTCCGCGATATGAGATTGACTCGGACGATTCGTGTTAATTCGCGACGAGGTTACAGGGAGGAAATCGTGCCGGCAATGATGGTGTAGTGATAGAACATCAAGACAGGTCACCAACTTAGAATAGTTCGGCGTTCAGCCTTGAGCTGCGGCGACTGACGACTGGATGCCATTTTTCACGTCGGGGTCTGCGTGGCGGTGAGCACATTGAAGCTGTTTTTGCCACTTTCCTGCATAATATGCTTTGAAATACTTCAGTCTGGTGTACTGTGATCAGAAAAGAAAAATCGTCGTAGAATATTGTTGGCATTCCGCAGTGCCGCCGCCATTTTTGTTTGTAGTGTTTTGGAATGCGACGATTCATGTGCACCGCGAACGAACGTAGCGCGATCATTTATTTTGCGTTCTGTTTCCTGTGAATTTAAGAACCGGAGTTTATTGTCCAAATTTGTTTTTCATGTGCCATAAGTTTTTTGTGTGTTCCCTAGCAGTATCTTTTGTTTAAAAGAAGATTGGTTGTCAGCATTAATGTACCACTCGATATCAGCATGGTGAACTGACCTCTGCCAAGTGATTATGATGTGGAAGTTTGCAATTTGGCCAGCTTGTGTCATCTTTGAGCATTTTAAGCCAGCTTGAGCTTAAGAAATTTCTGCCAATGTCTTAACTTTTGGCAATACCCAATCCCAGCTTGGCAAGGTGTTTCTTAGCTGTGTTATTATTGAAAGGTGTTATTCCTGTCATTGAGTTATTTGAAGGGCATGGTGAACTTGCATGTAGCACATGGCAGCAAGGGTTTAGGCATAACACTTAAGGATAACATAAGGCTAGTGGTTTCTGGCTGTGCAAACTGGAAGCACAATTTATGAGTACACTGGGTAAGAAGCCCAGTTTCTGAGAAGTCTAAACAAGCCAGCAGTAGTCCTGAAACATTTTCAAAGTCAAGGGTTTTTAATGCACTTGGCATGGTTTTGCCAGAGTGCAGCAAATATGTAAGGTCAAAAATCACCCATGGCCAAATGTCCAACTGCATTCTAGTCTGAGTGAGCACTGGTAACATTGTGGTGTGATTAAGCACTGTCTAAAGCATGTATTATGTAAGTTTTGCTTGTGTTTTTGCCAATTTTTCTGATGGTTAAAATGATACTTTATAAATGCATTGGTTTGTAGATAGATATCAAATTCTTATGCCATTTATTTCTTAGGCATCAATTTTCAATAATATGTCATCCTGTTTGCATGCAACACCAAAAGTGATGGCTTTGTATAGCTGGATGTGACATGAGTTCCTTACTTGATGCTGCCACCTCTTGGAAAGCACAAGTAGCCACCAAACTCCCCTTACACAAGTGTGGAAAGCTGCACCTTGAGTGCCTAGTTAGGAAGTATGCCCATCTGTCCACCAGAAGTTCCCTAGTCTGTATAAGCTGAAGGAGGCCATCATGGCTTTTGTCATGGCCTCATAGGAGGATGTGTTACTGAATGCCATAAGTAGCATTCATGAGTCAATGAAGGGTCTGAATGGGGTGGTTTATGCTGACAGCCTATTCAGGCATATCTATTTTGTATACTTGGCTTGTCAAAGCAACTAGTTTTACATATTGATGTTTCTGATCTGGTAATGTGATCAAACAGTTATGCCAAAATTTGTCACGCATGATCTCCCCGTCATTTCCATTTAGCATGCAAAATATTTTTTATATGCTTTGAAATTTTCTTGAAGAGATGTAACCAAAGCTGTGAATATTTTTGAATTACTTACAATATCTGAAATTTGGTTTTGGCTCATGGGGAAAGAAAAACATTAAAATAATTCCTTCCAGTGAGAACCAAATAACCCAAGTAAGTGCAATGCATTGACAGCTGGCACTAGAGGACATTCTTTGGCAGCAGATGACAGTGCTATAGCTGGTCTCAGTGATTGCCAAGGACCATTAAAGGTTGGCTGCTTGCAATTCTTAAATTTTTTACCTTCTTAAGTGCTTCCTTCCTAAGCAGTGTTGGAATGTCAAAATATTTCCTGGTAGCAGGGCACAAAATTGTCCAAGTACTGTGGGTCATAACAGCTTTATGTAGGTTATCTTTGGGGGATGAAAGTACAAGGAGCAGTGCTCAACAAAAGCATGACTTTTCAGATACAGCAATTCATGTAAAAGCACTTTAAATGAAAGGAAACATCAGTATTAAACACTGTACACTGAAACAACACAGTGTCATTCTCCTTACTATGGAAGACGTGCATGTACATTGGTTTACAATTTATGAGAGGCTCTGTGTATACACCCTCCAAAATGGAGGGTTATTACACATCAGGCTTATACACTCTCCAAAATGGAGCGCGACTTCACACTGGGCTTGTACACCCTCCAAAACGATACACACAGCCAGACAAAAATGGTGCACAAAAAAATGCAAATGAACATGTCACAGATTGCCACCTAGTCATGCTCCACCACAACCACACTACTCATGCCCCACCACGGTCACGCTACTCATGCTACACCAGCTAACTGGTTTTAAAGACAGCTTAACATCCATGCCCTCCACCTTCCCACTCCTGGTCAAGACACAAGGCCCTGCATGTCCCACCCAAACAATAGAGGCAGGCAGCACTCTTAGCCGATTTACTGACCCAGCGCAAGAACTACAATGCGGGACAGACCCCTGCAGGCCGGCCAAAAGGGATCAGAGTCAGTCTTTCTGCTGACTCCGGCAGATAATGCAAGGTATTAATGGATTTTGTTGCACTTTAACTGATATTGCGAAATGTTATAATTTTTGTTGCAATTCTTTGATGTTTTTGTCCTAACAAACCCTTCTCCTAAACCTGTCTGGCTGTTTCCCAGCTTCTTCTTCTTAACTTGCCTTAACTCTGAACAAGGTTTGATCTCACTTGTACTATTTCCAGCATATAGAGTTGAAAAGGTGCATTACTTGCTGTCATGGATGCACACTCATGGCAGAGTAGTAATATTTATAAAATATATAGATATGCCCCTTGGCATGTTTCATTTGATGAGCATAAGCTTGGGAGCATTTGTTTTGGCTTAAAGGAGATTGTTCACACAGAAAAGTGAAATAAATCTTTGCAGGGAATGGATTCCAATGGCAATAATGTTTGAAATGATGCTTCCAGGTGAAAGAAAAAATGGCATCCAGAGGAGCTCCACAGATAATGGTCTTTCGACCCACTTATGACGAGTTCAAGGATTTTGCAAAGTACATTAAATATATAGAATCTCAAGGTGCCCACAAAGCTGGAGTTGCAAAGGTGGGTACTGCGTTCTTTTTTGTTTGGTCTACCAAGGAACCATCTACCCACTTTTTTGTGTGTGCTGAATAGGTTACTGGCTTTGGCCATCTGTATTCAAGTTGATATGTGACTGATATTAAAGCTGAAATTACTGTTTTGGACAAGTCTTACACAAATGTGCCATTTTGTAATGTGTATAAGCCATCATGTGATGTGCCTTCCAGGTTTTGGACAAGTCTTACACAAATGTGCCATTTTGTAATGTGTATAAGTCATCATGTGATGTGCCTTCCAGGTTTTGGATAAGTCTTACACAAATGTGCCATTTTGTAATGTGTATAAGTCATCACATGATGTGCCATCCAGCATTGTAGTCTTGGGAGTATAAGGTAAAAGAGACTAACACAGCAAATGTTGCAGATCATTCCACCAAAAGACTGGGTTCCAAGAAAAGGAGGACTAGACATCAATGAGATTGGAAACATTGTTATCAAAAACCCAATATGTCAGGTAACTACTGATAAGTCTTCAAGTGCACAGCTACAAAGGTTCTCTTAAGTGTTTTGTGCTTTCCATGGGGAATGGGTTTGGGCAATTGTCCAGGCAAGCATGTGGTTGGATGCTTGTCAATTCATTCTTTATTGATGATTCATCTATGCATTTATACCTTTCAACACAGATTAACTTCGTAAGATGCATTTTGGTGCAAGCTGTGGTGTTTTCGCCTGCTTCATTTCGTGCAGCTCGCCTGCCACCATCCGCCATGTGGTTAACTGGCCATTTTCACGTGCAGGTGGTGACAGGGAGGCTGGGGTCCTACACTCAGATCAATGTTCAGAAGAGTGCCATGAATGTGCAGGAATACCACAGGCTGGCCAACAGCCCCACCTACCAGACGCCGCCACACGACAGCTTCGAGGACCTGGAGCGCCGCTACTGGAAGAACATCACCTATGTGTCGCCCATCTACGCGGCGGACGTGTGCGGCTCGCTCACCGACCCGGACTGTGATGTGAGTAGCGGGATGGCGCGAGCCCGCGCTGTCCGGTCGGCGAGCGCGCGCGACTCGCTCACTGACCCTGGCTGGGATGTGAGTGGCCAGGTGGTGTGAGCGCGCGCCGTCCGGCCGGCGGCGGCTGGCGGCGTCCGACGCGGACGCAGCCAACAGCCAGCGCCGGACCATGTCCGGCGCTGGCTGGCGGCATATGGTGCCTCATGACTCCTGCACAGGTCTAGGATTCAGGTAGTGCTGCCATGCATTGCTCATTTGTGTGCCCTTTTTGTACTTCCATTCACAGCTTCCTGAGGTGTGTGGTACAATTGAGGGCTGGTAGGTTAGGTTATAACAAGTTACTTGCCTGCTGAATGTTCGAGAGCATGTCTGGTGATGGATTTGGTGACAGCAGAACTCTTGGCAAGGATGTTCAATTTTGCTGAGGTGCTTGGTCTTTTAGCATGTCACCTTATTCTATTATGCTTTCAGGTTTGGAACATAAACAAGCTTGGGACTGTGCTAGACTATGTGGAGGAAGACTATGGGATCAGCATCGCTGGTGTCAACACTGCCTATCTTTACTTCGGAATGTGGAAAACTACTTTTGCCTGGCACACAGAGGACATGGATCTCTACAGTATCAACTACCTGCACTATGGTGCCCCAAAGTCATGGTAAATTCCCTTCACAGCATTTCTGATTGTGGCTCATTTCCTTATCACGAGGTTCTTGGCTGCCTTTCAATATATGTATCATGTGGCTTTCAATTATCAATGCACCTGTGATGTTAACTAGCAACTGCCTTCATGGATGTATCTTGTATGTGCCTGCCAATCACGACAGATGTCGTCGTCCTGAGGAGGTCGTCCCTTGTCACCAACCCTGCGCATGACTCCGTCTGTGGCAGAGGTTGGTGACCCCCCCCCCCCCCCCCCGTCCCCGTCCCGGCAGGTACGCGGTGCCACCGGAGCACGGCCGCCGTCTGGAGCGGCTCGCCGTCAACTTCTTCCCCTCCGAGGCGAAACAGTGCCCGTCTTTCCTGCGCCACAAGATGTTCCTGCTCAGTCCACAGATACTTAAGAAGTACTCCATCCCATTTGGCAGGGTGCGTTGGCATTGGGGTGGTGGCACTCATTAATGGTTGCAGGCTGAGTGAGTCATGCCTGTGTGACTGAATGGACAGGGTGGTCGGTGGTCATGGTCATTGTGGTCATCATTTGCAGCAGATGTTAAATATGATGTATTGTTTCTTCATGAAGATCACAAGAAAGCTACCTGCTTTGTGATAAGCATTCCAGCTGTTTGTGTTGCTAGAACACATGTTGACCCAGAGCCACAAATATACATCTGTGGCGATTGAGGGTGAAACTCAGTGTTGTTGTATGGAACGGCTTTCAACAGACTATTGACAGATCACCTGGCATTACAGTTTGATGCTGCAGCCATTGGGGTATTCAGGTGATGAAAGACATCCATCTGTCTCCACAGATCACGCAGGAGGAGGGTGAGATCATGATCACCTTCCCCTATGGCTACCACTCGGGCTTCAATCATGGCTTCAACATTGCAGAATCAACCAACTTCGCCTCAGAGCGCTGGGTCGAGTATGGCAAACGTGCTACCCTTTGCCATTGCAAGTAAGTGTAGACCATGGGCTAAAGCCAACAAAGCTGGGTCAAGTACAGAGGACCATAGTTGGTGTTCATCTACAGGCTAATGCTGCGACTGTCTGTTTGTGGACATCTGCTTTCTACTTGTGATAAGGTTGGGATTTTCTCTCCCCCTCTTTCTCTTTCTCTTTCCAAATATCCACTCTTCTGGGAATTTAACTCTGCAATGGGGCGTTTTTCGCTATGGTTCACCCAACGCGAAGTGTGGAGTCTGCATCTAATTGTGGCAGCAGCAGAAGCCTGCCTGTGGTGGCAGCAGAGGTCCGCCTGTGAATAATCTGACTGCGCTCCTGACTTGTGCTGACTCTGCGCCTTCGACGACGCGCCATGCTGCCGGCCGCCGCCGTCACCCGCCGTCGGCTGACGCCCGGACCGCCCGCCCGGCAGGGAGGACGTGGTGCGCATCAGCATGGACACGTTTGTGCGGCGCTTCCAGCCGGAGCGGTACGAGCTGTGGCTGGCCGGCAAGGACATCGGCCCCCACCCGGAGGATCCCTCGCGCAACACGCCCGCCAACCTGCCCACGCACGCCGACGTGCTCTGCAACAAAAAGTGAGACTCTCGCGCGCACATGCTGTTGTTGGCTGGTGGTTGGCGACTGCCTTGCTGAACTCATAGCGAACACCCAGGCGCGCTCATAGGGCACGCCGAAAGTCACTTTGATTTTGAGCATTGGTACGGATTGGTTGCAGCATAGTGTCTATGTCACAGGGGCTTTACAATGTGCTCAGCTCCTGAGGCTATGTGGGGTTGCCTGCTCCTCACCCTGGCAGAAGAACGGTCACCGCGAGCAACGGAGCTCCGTATCTCTGGCGTCAGCCGTGTAGCTTAACCAGTGCACTGTCTGCAACCCCGCGGCTCTGTGTAACAAGGTGTTTTTCTTCATAAAAGCTGTCCTCAAATCTCATTAGTTTGCTGGCCTTATCGACACGTTATGTCGACACTGTTGACGTGCCATATCAGCTGCTTGTGTCACAGCAGAGTGAACTACCCTTATTCGAGCGGCCGATTGTTTTGCTGCCGGCGTGCGGTGGTCACGGCCCCGCGGCGTGGTGTCGGTCCGCCCGTCAGCTGGCCACTGACGGCTCTTGCTCTCGCCAGTGTGGAGGACCAGGCGAAGGTGACGGCGCTCATCGACTCGCAGCAGAAGCGGCACAAGCGGCACCCCATCCACAAGCGCAAGGGCGCGGACGGCGCCGGCGGCGACAGCGAGCAGCAGCTGCTGGCCATGAAGGCGCTGTACAGCCGCGCCGACCAGTCCGGTCAGTACACGCGCCCGAGGCGCGGCGGCCGTCTGACACCGCTGCTATCTGGAGATTGTGACGGGCCAGAGTACACAGAGCAGTGGTGTCTCTGATTCGGTTATGCTTTTAGGTAAAACATGTTGAAATGTTTGAGGTTGTTTAATAGCTCACGGTCGGGATTACATAAAAATAAATTTGTGCACACTATTGTTAAATTAAATGTTCAACATAGATGATTATGTTGAATTTGTATTTCTCATGGGGCATGAATACAGCTGGCGGTGTACTTTTTGTTTGCATGTTATGAGGTTTGCTTTTGGGAATTACACAGTGCAGAAGCTGTGCAGTGATGGGGTCATTAGAGTCAGCTGGTCAACGTTGTCCGGGAACATCTGGCATTGCAAATGGCTAGCAAGCAGGGTTTCAGGGAAAATGTCAGCTTCATGGTGTGATTGCTGTCCAATTGATTATGTTTGTTGCTTTGTGATTCAGTGGGCTCTCTTGTACTCACACTGGTCTGACGGCAACTCACTGTGTTCTCCAAAGTAACGCTCATCCTGGCCAGCTGTGTATGATGACGTTCTTCTTCACAATCCGCCTGACAACTGTCCTCTTCTCTCAGACGAGGATGACGGCGACGACGCCGACGACGACGAGGAGGAGCCGCCCGACTGGGAGGACGAGGGCCGGCCAAGGCCCCGCCGCGCCGGCGAGCGGCCCTTCCGCAAGCGCACCGCCTGGGAGGCGGAGCTGGCAGCGCCGCTGGACCCGTTGCATGACCCGGTGGTGGCGCTGGAGCGGCTGCGCACCGGCGACATGCCGCGCCCCGAGCCAGACGAGGTGTGCCGCGCGCCGCGGCGCCGCCACCTGGTGCTGGGCGCGCGCCGCGTTACCTACGAGCCGACCGGCGACGGTGCGGCACTCCGGCAGCGGTTGGTCGCCATGATGAAGGAGCGGCGACGGCGACGCGTGGCCGAGGGCAGTGCCGAGCTGCAGCTGGCGCTGCAGCAGGCGGCCGACCAGCTGTCGGCGCTGCTGGACGTCACCGACGAGCAGCGCCGACAGGCCCGCGAGGCCGAGGCGCAAGAGGCGGCCGAGCGCGAGGCGCGCCGCCTCCAGGCTGAGGAGGAGGCGCGCCGCGCCCGCGACCAGGAGAAGGCGAGCGTGATGCTGCCCACTGGCGAACCCGGACCGGCGGCCACGCTGGTGGCGTCCGGTACGGAATTCCGCCCGGGCGAGGACGCCCCGGCCGCCAGCTCGGAGCTCAAGAAAGCCGTCAAGAAGGAGCCGAAAACGTCCGCCTCGCTGGAGGAATCGCGTCTCAAAGAGGAGGCAGTCATCCAGGAGATTCTCAAATCGATGCGTCAGGAGGCAGGCATGGAGCCACCCGAGAAGAAGTTCAAGATACCGAAGAAGTCACGGAAGCCGTCGTCACCGGGGCGGCCGGCGCCGTCTACGAGCGGGAGCGCCGCTGGCGAGGCGTCCACGCAACTGGCGCAACTGAACGGATCCCACGGCACGTGGCCCAGCGACGCCTGGCCGCCGCCTCCGCCGGCGGCCGACCCCGCCGACTGTCACGCGCAGCCGTCTTTTTTAGCGGCAGGCACTGGGAGGTGTCAGGAGGGCCTTCCAGTGCGCGCTGCGGTGTCGGCGACCGTTGCACCTCCTCTGGCGCGCCGGCGGCGGCTGACGGCCGGCCTGTTGCGCCGGCTGGCGACGCTGGTGGGCCACCGCGGCCAGCCGGCGGCGCGCCGCGCCCGGCTGGCGCGCCTGCTGGCCGAGCCCCAGCTGCCACCGCTGCTGCGCCGCGGCCTGGCGCGCCTGCTGAGCCAGTGCGACACCTCGCGCCGCCCCGGCCAGCCCAGCAGCACGCTCACGCCGGCCAGCAGCAGCGCGAGCTGGCCGGGCGGCAGCCGCACCTGCTGGCCGCCGGACCGGCAGACGCTAAACCGCGACCGCCCGGGCAGCTGGACGGTGAGCGCCCCCTCCCTGGGCTGCTGGAAGACAGGCCCTGGCTCCACGGCCGGGGACTGGCAGGGCCTCAGCACACACATATCAACGGACAGGGAAACGGCTTCGCCCAGCCCGCCCACATGGGTGGAGATGCCCCCGCTCATCAGCCCGAAGGTCGAGTGGTCAATTCGCACTGGCCTGGCCGCGGACGGGGAAGAGATCCGGCGTGGCAGCCTGTCGGATGCCCAGGCACTCCGTCCTGGCAGCCCCAGGGGCGAGGGGACTGCCCGGCTTGGCAGGGTCCCGGTCGAAGGGACGACCCAGCCTGGCAGGCCATTGGACGGCGGGATAATCCTGGCCGGTTGGAACACGGTCGAGGTGAAAACGGAGCGCGACAGGGACTCGAGCGACGGCAAGACCCAGGATGGGATGGCCAAAGATGGGGAGACGATCCAGCAAGGCAGGGATGGGGCTGGAGGAAGGACCCAGCGTGGCAAGGTCCCGGACCAAGGGACGATCCGGACTGGCGAGATCAAGGACGACGGGACGAGCCAGCATGGCAGGGCAACGGGCGAGGGCACCACCCGGCGTGGCCAGGGCGCGGACGAAGGGACGGCCCAGGATGGCAGGGTCCCGGACGAAGGGACGACCCGGCATGGCAGGGTCCCGGACAAAGGGACGACCCGGCATGGCAGGGTCCCGGACGAAGGGACGACCCGGGATGGCAAGGTCCCGGCGGAAAGGACGATCCAGGATGGCATTGTGAAGGAGGAAGAGATGATCCACCATGGCAAGGTCAAGGAAGAGGAGACGACTCATCTTGGCAAGGTCAAGGAAGAGGAGATGACTTATCTTGGCAAGGTCAAGGAAGGGGAGACGACTCTTCGTGTCAAGGCTCAGGCCAGGGACACGGTCGAAGGGATGACCTGTCTCGGCAAGATCGAGGTCAAGGGGATGACTCACCCTGGCTGGGCGCCAGCCGAGGGGATCCCCAGGCCTGGCAGGGTCGCGGCAGAGCCAAGGCCGTGCCCTGGCGGGGCGGCCGAGTCGACCCCGGCTGGCACCACCCCCAGCCCGGTGGCGGCGGCGGCGGTGGAGACTGGCGCGGTGGCCCCCACCGGCCCGACCTTCGGCGCCCGGACGAGCTGGGACCGGAGCCCGGACAGTGGCGCGATGCCGGGTGGGGGGCGCGAGGAGGCCGACCGCCGCACGCCGCTGCCGGCCGAGTTGGCGGCCCGGTTCGCGGCTGGTCGCACGCCGGCCGGCCTGGTGGGCGTGTACCGCTGCCGGCCGCGGCCGCCGCCAACGCCTGGCCGGGAGCCGAGCGGCCCGGCCGGACTGCCGCCGATGGCAGCGCTCTCGCCGCAGAGGGCGCGCCTGCTGCAGCAGCTGCTATCCCAGTTGCAGCGGCCGGCCAGCACGACATGTGGCAACACCTCGCGGCGGCCACGGGATTCTGGCAGCAGCAGCAGCAGTAGGGCTGAGACCGAGGTGTCGTCGGCGGACTCTCCGGCGGCGCCGCCAGACCCGCCGTCCGTCGGCACCGAGGCGATGTCCCGCGGCACCGAGTCGCAGCTCGACGCGGCGCCTGCGGCGGCTCCGCTCGCTGTAGTGAAGACGGAGGAGGGCGGACCCGAGCCGGAAGACCAGCCGTCCGTCTCCGGCCTGGAGCTGATCCACCAGGCCATGATGCAGCTGGAGGGGAGCGCGCCCCGGCGCCGGAGCGGCGGCGCCGTCAGACAGTCGTGGAGGAGCTGCCCGGAGGCCAGCGAGCCGGTCGCGCCAGCGACGAACGAACATCAAACGCTGTCCCCTGCTAGAGGCGACGGAGAACACGTGGGGACTTTCGGCTCGGGGGATCAGCAAGCAACGGAACTGCAGGCCCTAGACCCCGGACACGACAATAATAGTATGCAGGTACGTAATTCTCTACTGTTTGTGTCCGTTTGTTTCAATTGAGTTTGGTTGTTAATTCGTTGGAGAGCCAGACGTGACTAAAAGCTGACATACGCCAATTGCGCATGGTCACAAACTCCGAGCGTGTCTAAACCGTACTGGCATTCGCTTACAGTGGCATCTAGCATCCATTTCTTGGCTAGATCTGATATGGCATCTAGCTAGATCTGAATACCGCGTACGTCTGTAGCGCCGCGTGGGACTGCCTGACCGCCCGCCTGCCGTCTGTGCCCAGGATCCGGCCGACGGGGCGTGGCGGCCGCCGTCGGCCGACTGGGCGGCGCCGCTGGCGCAGCTCTGGTCTCCGCTGGGCGCGCCGCGACCGGCTGCCGTGCGCGACCACAACCGGCGGCTGGGCCAGCTGGCGCCGTACTGCGCCGTCTGTCAGCTGGAGTGGCCGCCGACCGACGGTGGCGGCGCCAGCCGGCGACAGGGCGACACCGCCGAACGCCACGGTACGGCCGCCCGGCGGTGCAGAGCGCCGAGGTGGCGGACCTTAATGTGGACCTTACTTAAGTAGAACATAGGTTGTCCACGATTATTTTCGGTGTGGTTTTGTGATCGATGGCTATGGTGCGGTTTCGTGATCAAGTGGGTCGATGGAGCTGACTGACCGAGCATGGTGTTAAAATAAGTGGCACACCCATTTATAGAACTCAGCACTGACGTGCCTCTCAGACAGCTGACCCTCGGGGGCGTGGGCTGTTGTCCGCGTGTGGTGCCGCGCAGCGCCCTGACGCCGTCGTGTCGCCGGCGCCGGCAGGGGAGGAGCGCCGTCTGGTCTGCCGCTTGTGTCTGGTGTGCGTGCACCCGCGCTGTTGCGGTTTGCCGGACGCGGCGCAGGACGACTGGACGTGCCCGCCGTGCAGCCGAGCCGACCCGGTACGTGGATGCGCCTCCGGGCCTCCCAACACCCACCCCTCGGCTCAGTGGAGCCTGTCCAGACGGCCAGATCGGAGTGCTGCGACGCGGCGTAATGGGCGCAGTGAGGCGTCTCTCAGGACGTGGCTTAGCCATGGTACTTGAGCTGCCGCTTCCGTGACGTTACCCATCTGTCGCTGTGCTCTCGTGCTGTCAGTCGTTACCTCGGCCGGACAGCCTGTGTGCTGGCGCAAGCTCGCGTCAGCGGCAGGCTGGGCACGCCGGTCGTGCGTGTCATGTTGACGCCAGTGACGCGTGCGCGCGCAGGCACAGGACGCCGACTGTCAGCTGTGCTGCCTGCGGGCGGGCGCGGTGACCCTGGGCGCGGACGGCCGGGCCGTGCACCTGGTGTGCGCTGCCGCCCTGCCGGCCGTGGTGGTGGCCGGCTCGGACGCCGGCGCCGCCACCGTCACCTTCAGCCCCCAGCGGGTAAGGCTCTTGTGGATGGTATACCGGCGAGCAACGGTATACCCTGGTGATGTACTGCGTGCGTATACTGAGGCGTCGCAACGATCTATGTGTATGGTGGTGACCTTTTGCTCTAGCTTCGGTCCACATCGTAGTCTTTTTATTGCTGGACATGCCCGATTGCTCACAGTTGATCTGCACGTTTATGTTTGATTCAGAAGTTTCTGTGCTGCCCGTCTGGAGTTGACCACGCCCCACCGTCCTGTCTCGCTCTGACCACGCCCACCGCCCTGTCTCGCTCTGACCACGCCCACCGCCCTGTCTTGCTCTGACCACGCCCACCGTCCCATCTCGCTCTGGCCGCACACCACCGTCTCGCTCTGGCCGCGCACCACCGTCTCGCTCTGACCGCGCCTCGCCGCTGCTTGGCAGCGGTGCCACTACTGCCGGTCGAGCCGCGGCGCCGGCGTCCGCTGCGGCCGCGCCGGCTGCCCGGTGCTGCTGCACGTGACCTGCGGCCAGGCGGCCGGCTGCCGGTTCCGCTGGCAGACGGGCGCGGCGTCGTATCGCGTCACTTGCCACCAGCACGCCGCCGGCGGCCAGGTGAGCACCCCAGATGGCGGCGGCGGCGGCGGCCGAGACGCGCCAGTGCACCCTGAGCCGACGTCGGCGGACTGGCGCCGGCTTTCCTTTCCACACTGGCACAGAGAGGCGGGCCGGGGCCGGCCGTCCGCCCCGAGAGTCGAGGCGCCCGGACGGCCGGCCCGCGCCCTACACTCGCCGCGCGCCGTAAAGGGCACGTCCCATGCTCGTCGCTTCTGTTGCTGGCGCTTGGTCGGCTCGGCCTCGTTGTTCCGTGTAGTGGCTGGCTCGACCCCGCATACCGCTGAGTATGCTGCTCCGTTTCCCTGCATCATTTCGGATCTGTTCGTTCGTGTTGTGCGTCGATCGCTCTCGGACCCGGGCGCGTGTCGCGGGCGGGCCCGGGTGACGCGGCGCCGGCCGCTCGCCCACAGGACGCGGCGCCCGCCGTCGGTGACCCGGTGTGGGCGTGCCACCGCGGCGGGGCCTACCAGCGCGCGCGCCTGCTGCGGCTGACGGCCGACACCCTCTACACCATCCGCTTCGATGACGGCTCCGTCAGCCGCGACACCTACCCGCAGCACATCGCCGTACGTAGGCCGGCCGTCTCCGGCGCCACGCGGTCGCCTGCTGGCAAACCCACGCCATCGTTCGTGGCAGGAACGGCGGCGTGCGCCTTCGGGCTGCTGCTGTCTGCCCCTCTGCTCTGTGTTGGCTGTGTCCATTATCTGTGGCTTGGTGTTAGCTTGTAGCGCCTGCACGCATGGCAGTGTCACCCTTCGCTCGATGGTCCGTAGAGCTCGTCGTGTGTGTGCGTGCGTGTACACCCTAGCCAGCCGGCTTCTGACCAGCTGGACGCGGTGCCCTGCCACAGAACTTCGACT
>NW_023596921.1:25366018-25428518 GCF_011947565.3 Pollicipes pollicipes
AGCCTTGGTGCCGAATGCTAAAACCGTGTTCGCACGGCAACTTTAATCTAAAAAATACCCGCGCCCCGAAAGAGGGGTGGACTTAGGCTACAGGTGGTGGAACGTCAGCGACTACCCCTCGAAGCTTGATTTTCCGAAGCGCCGAGAACCCGCTGTCGTCCCTTTCACTCTTTCAAATGCGAGATGAGTGTGATCGGTTTGGAAAGGTGCTCCGATGCGATAAGCTCAAGGGCAGTAGGATCGAGGTTGAGTTTTAGGACGGAGAGGAGGCGAAACTGGGCCAGGACTTCGGGTGGGTTTGTGTACTGTGTGCGGGATGCGGAAAGGAAAAGGACGTGTCAGTAGCGATGACTGGAGGTTCACAGGACAAAACTTGTCAAAGGGTGTCATTAACTGTTTTGACATGAAAGATCTCAGTGATGAAGGCAAAAGTCGACGGCCTCGCTGAGATCGGAGTAACAGATGCTCCCCGCATCAAGGTGCGCGGGGGTGCGCAGCTGGTCCCCACGAACAGAATCGCGCTGACTGTTAATCGTCCCGGCATACCATCTGAAGTAAGGGTAGGCGGTATGGAGGTGAAGGTGTGCCTTCTTATTCCGAACCCCATGAGATGTTTTGAGTGCCAGATGTTGGGGCATGCAAGGGATTTCTGCCGCAACCAGCCAGCATGTGGTAAGTGTGCTTCTCCGTAGCACCCGAGTGGTTGGTGCACTGCAGCGAACCCATGGTGTGTGAACTGTGGTAAAAACCAGAAACCTTACTCTGCTCTCGATCGTGCACGTCCGGCGTACTCCAGAGAGAAGGAAATAATCGCACTGAAAACCACGAAGAACATCTCATTTCGTGAAGCAAGGGATCTACATGAACTGAGCCAACCTAAGACATATGCCCCAGCGGCCAAGGCTCCTTACGCACCTGAAATCTCCTTGGATCAGATGAATGGAACGCAACTCATTAAACCGCTTACATCCTTCGGGTTGTTAGTTGTTCCGGCGCCTCAGGTGCACGCCACAGCATCGGCAACATTGTCGTCCCCATCTCGTTGGCACCCTGTGCCCCCTCTGAGGCACAGGCCAGCTCGCCAGTTGTTACCCCGCCGCCTCGCCCCGCACCAGCGGAAAGCAGTGAGTGGACCGTAGTCCGACGGGGTCGAGACTCCCAGTCTTCGCCGGTAAGCACGCGATCACCGGCTTCACGGCCGTCCTCCCCAGGAGCACCACGTCCTTCAGCACTGAGTGAGACGATGGAACGAAAATTGGGAAACCTTGAGTGCCATGAGGCGGAGAGACGGGCGCGCGAGGCCTAGCGCGCACGCCTTCAGGAACGGAGGGCGAAGGCAGCCAGTCGGCTATCGGCTGCGGGCCCCAGGCCTGCTCCCACGGGGGAGGTAGTCCCACCTCCCCGGAAGGGTGTGGAAGCTCCCTTAGGTCCCTCCGACTCGCGGAGAGACCTGTTTATGGGTCCTCTGCCACCATCGGCACCTAGGACCACGGCGTCGCCGGCGCCGGCCCCGTTTAGGACCGGCCCGGAAAAGTGTGGTCCGCCGGGGCCGATTTCGCCAACAGATGACGAAATCCCGCATCCGCCCCAGGATCCGCCCGATCTCTTTGGGTTCTGAAGACAGGACCGACAACCATGGGCCGGGCTCTAACGCCGCTGAGTTCTTTTAAAACCTTACAGTGATTTCAAAGCCCCCTCATTCAGCCAGTTTTACACTGGAACTGTAGAGATGTGGAACTGTAGAACTGTAGAGGCCAAGCGCCCAGGACTTGCAGACAGTTTTAAGCGCGCACTGCCCGGTGGCCATGCGTCTCCCGAGGACAAAGTCGGCGCCTGGCGCGGCCTTCAGCCTGGAAGGTAGGCGATTTTAATGCAAATCATACTGAGTGGGGGTGTGCTGCCCACGAACACTCGCGGTAGGTTACGTGAGGCTTTCGTGCGTAACGACGGCTTGTGTTTCATATACAGGAGCAAGAACGCATTTTGCATTGCCATCAGGACGATCGTCAGTGCCAGACCTGAGCATTTGTAGTCCGCAATTGCTACCACACTTACTTGGGATGCTTCAGAAGACCCCTCGAAAGTGACCATTTCCCGGTCTGGGTTTGGTACCGTCGTGGTTCTTTTCTTGGTTCTCGATCTCAGCGCTGGCATCTCAAGAAGGCGGACTGGAGTGAATTTGAGACCCACCTGGAGGAAACCTCCTTTAACGACTTCGACTCCGACTACGGAGGAATTTACGTACCTCGTTTCGGACTTTGCGAAGGCATGCATTCCGCGCGCCCCCGGAAGCCCTCGTCGCACCCCTGTACCTTGGTGGAATGACAAGTGTCGCGACGCTATTCGTGCACGTCGGAGAGCATTTAGGGCTTTTGACCGGCTCGGTAATTCATTAAACCTCATGGCTTTCAAGCAAGCACGCGCGCCCACACGCCGCACTGTACGAGAAGCGAAACGTACATCATGGCGCAACTACGTCGACTCTCTGAATCGCCACACGCCGACGTCACATGTATGGGGCCGCATTAAAGGGATCGCTGGATTGCACCCACAAGTTTCCCTTCCCGTACTGCGAATGGGAAGTTAAGACATCACTCACCCAAGTGATGTCGCGGAGGCCATTGGGGAAGCCTTGTCAGACCGTTGCCGAAATGGCACCTGCGATTTGCGGTTTTTGCGGCCCAGGGCGCGATGTGAAACTTCGCAAGTCAATTTTTATACGGATGACATGCTGACGTACAACAAGCAATTCACTATGATGGAACTTCACGCGGCCAATCGCTCGCTGCGTAGTGCAGGGGAGGGGCCCGACCTCATCCACAATGATATGATACGGCATTTTCCTCCCCGCGTACTACGAGCGCTGCTGGCACTTTTCAGCCGTGTATGGGAGTCAGGTAACTTCTCGCCAACATGACGAGAGGCCATGGTAGTGCCTATTTTAAAGCCCGGGAAAAGTGGAACGAAAGCCCTTCACTATCGCCCGATAGTCCTCACATCTTCGCTTTATAAGTTTATGGAAAAGAAGGGTGAATGTAGGGCTCTCGTGGACTTAAGAATGACAAAACTTTTTACGAATGCTCAGTGCGGATTCTGTAAGAACAGGAGCACGATTGACCACATCTGAACTCTTGATACGGCAGTGTGAGCCGGGCTTATTAGCAAACGTCATACCGTCGCCATCTTTTTTGACATAGAAAAAGCATATGGTATCACATGGAGACATGGAATTCTGATAAAGTTACTCGACTGTGGCATCCGCGGTCACATGGGAAAGTTTTTACAAAACTTTTTGACTGACAGATTATTTAGAGTGCGTGTTGGTTCTTGCCACTCCGACAGGTATCCGCAGGACAATGGTGCGCCTCAGGGCAGCGTATCAAGTGCCATTCTTTTCGCGGTGATGATAAGCGATATAGGGAACACTCCTCCACACGGGATCAGCCGTTCTATGTTCGCAGACGGCTTCGTTATTTGATATAGCTCATTGACCACTCGCACGATGGAGCGACAGCCGCAGCTGGCTGTCGCACGCCTGGAGAAGTGAAGTGCGCTCAACAGTTTCCGGTTTTCCACATCAAAGACAACTGCAGTTTATTTCCGTCGTTGTCGCCGTCACTGTCCGGAAAAGGAAATCAGGATGTATGGGCAACGCGTGGTCAATGACAATACCGTGAAATTTATCGGTATACGATTTGACCGACGCCTAACATACCGTGAGCCTATAAGAAATCTCCGCGACAAATGATTAAAATCTCTCAACATCCTAAGGTGCGTGGGACGTACATCATACGGTGCTGTTAGGAGGACACTCTTGCTCATATACCGTTCCCTGATTCGTGCAAAGCATGACTACGGCTGTTTTTATCTATGACGATTCATCAGACCTGCTCAAACGTTCTTTGAACACGGTGCATCACGCCCCACTACTTTGAACACGGTGCATCACGCCCCACTACGTATCGCCACAGGAGCCTTTCGAACATCGCCCGCAGTCTTCTGGTGGAGACCCACGAGCCCCCACTAGCACTACGAAGGCAGATGCTGGGACTTCGCTACACGTGCAAGCTGGCGCAGTTCCCAGATCAGCGCACATACAAAGCAGTTTTTCGCATAGCTTACGAAGCCTACCTCTACTTCAACGGTCACCACAAACTTCTCCCTTCTGTGTACGAATGCGAGAACTTCTAGAACCGAGCGGCTTCAACCTACGACGTGTCATCAGACCTCAACTCGTGGAGACTGCTCCTTGGGAGCAGCATCGCCAGGAGTGGATGTTTCGCTATCAAGCATGCAAAAGAAACGCGTTCTCATGATGGAACTTAAATACGCAGCCTTAGAGTGTTGTGCGTATGGGTAATAACATTGAGCGAGTATCTTAACAGCAAAGGTTTATTCGACATTCACTGGTGCAGCGAGTGGCTGAACCGCCGTATACGCGCGTCACGGCGTGAGAGGGAACGGATGTTTGCAGAGCTGCTGCCGCTGACGAAAGGCTTGTAAGACATTATGAAACAACTCGCCAAATAAAAGGTCTTTGCGAGGCGGAACTATTTCTGTCGGTGCGAAGAAATAATTTAAGCGGTATGAAATGATTGCAGGTACAGCTGGCGGAGATGACGTGACAAATTACAAGTGAAACCTGATACCGCGCAGGGCACGGCGATATCTAGCGAATTGGGCGGCAGGCGCGTTTTAAGTGGCGCCGCCTACAACTTTCATTACGCCACCTACGGTGGTGACGCCGTCTACGGAGGTGCCGCCGCCTTTAGGTGGCGCCGTGTACAGTGATCCCCTCCCCCCCCCCCCCCCTAGACACGCCCACGAAGTGGACGTGGCGGTAACGCACTGGTGGTTGCACTGCGCCTCCCAAGCGTGTGCGGAGAATGGAAGGCGGCATGGTGGGCGCGTTGACAGTTGGGGCGACTGGGCGCTCAGGGGCGGGGAGCGGTCGGTTTGGCTCGTGGGCCGGCGGGGCACTCGCGCGGTCGAGCAGCAGCAGCGGGCTGTCGTCGGGAGGCGGCCCCGGCACTAGCGTCGGCAGAGACCGGAGGCGTCCGCCGGCCAGTAGTGATGGGCCATTTCCCACGAACGCCGGTTTCACGCGGTCGACGGACACGGTATCCTGGCGGGTGCCGCGGGCGATGGTGACGGTGTTCTCCGTGCGGCCCACGACCAGGAACGGACCGTCGTAGGGGCACGACGGCGCGGCTTTACAGAGTCATGTCGGACAAACACGTGTGACGCGTCCGCGAGCGCACGTAGAACATAACTGTGCGCGTCGGTTGACCGCCGGGGCGTCGTCGGTCACCACGCCTGTATGGTGCGGTGCAACCGAGCGGCGTACGACGCCGGGGCTGGTGTCTGCGCTGGGTCGAAGAACTCGCCCGGCAGGCGGAGCGGTGAGCCGTAGAAGGGGTCGGCGGCGCTGCATTGGAGGCCGGTCTTGAGCGCTGATCGGAGGCCGAGCAGCACCAGCGGCAGGGCGTCCGTCCACCGGGGCGTGGCCGCGCATGGTCAATAGGTAGCCCTGGCCGTCCCCTGCCGGCAGAGGTCCTACGATGTTCACGTGCACGCGGACAAACCGATCACCGAGCGGGGCGAACACTCTCACAGGTGAGCGTGTGTGTCGTTGCACCCTCGCCCGCTGACACGTCTGACAGGTTTGGGTCCACCTCTGCGAGTCTCTCTTGACAGAGGGCCAGATGAACCGACTGGTGACGAGCTGGACGGTGGCTCGCACCCCCGGGTGCGACAGGTTGTGCACATGCCGAAGGTAGGCACGGCGCAGCGGCTCTGGGATCCACGGGCGCGTTGTGCCGGTGGAGTCATCCATCACGAGCGTCCGGTCACTGGACAGGCGGGCGTCACGCAGCTGTAAACCGTGGCTGGAGACGCGGAACCGGACGAGCTCGTCGTCCACCTACTGAGCGGTCGCCAACGCGTCGGAGTAGTCAACGGCTGGCTCAGGCGCGAGAAGCACGTTGACGGCGCGGGACAGCATGTCAGCGGCGACACTCATCTTGCCCGGCACGTGGCGGATGTCGGTGGTGAATTGGGAGATGAAGTCGATGTGCCGGGCCTCGGGCGGTGAGTGCCGGTCGCTGTTGCACGAGGTGGCATGGGGCAGCGACTTATGGTCGGTGAACACGATCAGTGGCCGCCCCTCGACGGCTTACCGGAAGTCACGGATGGTAAGGTAGTTCGCTAGCAGCTCACGGCCGAAGGCGCTGTAGCGCCTCCCGGGCCTGCGCAGGAAGCGAGGAAGAACCCGAGGGGCCGCCAGCGTCTCCGGACGTGCTGTTGCAGCACTGCGCCGGCGCCCTGGTCCGAGGCATCCACTTGGAGGCTGATAGGGGCGTCAGGCGCAGGGTGAAGGAGCAGCACAGAGTCCGCGAGCGCCGTTTTACAGCAGGCGAACGCCTCTTTGGCCTCTCTAGTCCAGGTCACCTCCAACTCGCGTCGCGACTGGGCCTTAGACGTGATTAAAGCGTGGAGTGGGGCGAGGTGCTCGGCCACCGACAGGATGAAACGGTGGTAGAAGTTCAGCATTCCGATGAATCGGCGGAGCGGAGCATTCTGTCCGGGGCAGCGTGAAGTCACGAATGGCGGCCACCCTGGACGGCAGCGGAGTGATGCCCTCCGGCGTGATGAGGTGTCCCAAGAGCTCCAGGTGGGGCGCCCCCCGAACGCACTTGGGCCGGTTGACCACGATGCCGTCGTCGTTGAAGAGGGAGAAAACGTCCCAGAGTCGGTACTCGTGGTCGGTCAGGGTGGCGCTGGCCGCCAGTATGTCGTCTTTATATACGAAGACGCCGGGAAGTCCGCGGAGGACCTCGTCCGTCATGCGTTATACGTTTGAGCAGCATTACGAAGCCCAAACGGCATACGTGTCTCATATAAACCGAATGGGGTGGTGATGGCTGTTTTGTTGATGTAGGTCGGCTCCACTGGAATTTGGTGAAAGCCTCGGGAGAGGTCCAGCTTTGAAAAGAAACTTTAACCGTGTAGGTCTGCAGAGAAGTCCTGGAGGTGTGGCACAGGATAACGGTCCGGGATGGTGACTGCGTTAAGGGCACGCTAGTCGCCGCAGACCCGCCAGTGGCCTGACTGACCCTTGGGCTTCAGGTGCAGCAGGATCGCCCGACTGCTCCTGGAGGGGCGCATGGTGCCGTCCTCCAGCAACTGCTTCACCTCGGCTTTGGCAGCGGCGAGGCGGTCAGGAGCCAGTCGGCGCGCTCGAGCCGCCTTGGGCGGGCCCCTGGTCTCAGTGAAGTGTGTGACTCCATGTTGGAGTGGAGCTCTGGCAGACAGCGGCGAAACCAGCTCAGGAAACTTGTCTCAGAGTCGGGCCAGGTGGTTGGCGCCGAGCTGCAGCCCCTGCACGCTGTTGGACAGGGGAGAACGGGAACCCGTCACCAACACGTCACCAGAGGGCAGTAGCAGCGCACGGGCGCTCAGGTCGACCGCGAGCTCATAGTGGTGGAGGAAGTCAGCTCCGATTATGGCTGTCTGGAAATCAGTAACCAGGAACCGCCATGCGAAGCCGCGGTCTCCCAGCTTGACGTCCCTCTCAGCGAAGCCTTGGGTGGTCACTGGGGATCCGTTGGCTGCGGTTATCCGCACGCTGGTGGGCTCCGGCTTAGCTCCCGCGGGCAGCTGCGAAGTTGGTAGGACACTGACCTGAGCGCTAGTATCGACCATGTAGGTGGTGTCACCGTCGCGGACATGAAGAGGCCGCCCCAGGGTAGGGGTGCCTGAGAGTTGGGGCGCGGGTACTTGGCTTGAGCGCCAAACCGTGCGTGATTATAACAGGCCCCACCCCTTGGACGGAATGGTGGCCTCTCCTGGCGGCGGTAGCTGGGTTGCCCACGGCTCTGGCTACGGTAGCGGCTGCAGGGAAGGGTTGACCCGTCTTAGCCGTGGGTCCTCTCCTGACGCATGGAGCAGACTTCCATCTGTAGCTCGCTGATGGTGGCAGTCAGGCTAGCTACAGTGGCCAACAGCTCAGTCACTGGGGCTGGTGTGGGTGGTGTGAGCAGTGCTGGCTGCTGGATGGCAGACGGGCTGGCTGGCTGGTACACTGACCTTTATGCTTCCATGAAGCGGTTTGTCGCACGGGCCAGGTCATCCAGTGTCATCACCTGGTCCAGTGTGGAGAGGGGCAGCGGTGGCTGTTTGACGCAGGCGCTGGAGGAAAAGGGTCCTCAGCAGGCCCTGGTCCCCTGGGGCATTACCGGCTGCTGACAGTTCACCATGCATCCGTCTCAGGAGCTGGAACGGGCGCTGGTTTCCCAGCTGTTGATTCCACAGCGGCGCCTCCAGACGGGACGCCCTGGAGTGCGCCAAGCGTTGGCGCAGTGCAGATGTCAGCAGCGTGTACGTGGGTGCTGGGCTGGAGATTACGTCTCGCACTTGGGCCGCCACGTTTGTATGCAGCGACGACGCCAGCACCTGGTAGCGGGCCAGGTCGTCCGCCACCACCGCGACGCCGAGGGCGCACTCCACCTGGGCCAGCCAGAGCTCCGCGTCCTCGGCGGAGAGTGGCGGCAGGCGGAGCGCGGTCACCCGCCGGGCTGGGGGGCGGGGGGGGGGGGGGTCTGGGGCCCGCCGGCGGCGGGGAGGCCGGCTGCAGTTAGTGTCGGCGAGCTACCGGAGCCACCGGGTGCGGGAGACGTGCCGTCCGGGTTCATCACTCCGAAGTAGCGGGTGCGTCACCGAACGTCGCAGTGTCGCGAGTGGCGTCACACACTGTTCGGCGGTAAGGACACACTGCAGCACCGATCAACTTGGCGTATACGCTCGGAGTCACCACATTTGTGCGTATGGGCACTAACACTTGAGCGAGTATCTTAACAACAAAGGTTTATTCGGCAGTCACTGGAGCAGCGAGCGGCCCGACCGCCGCAGACGCGTGTCGCGGTGTGAGAGAGGGAGCGGATGTTGGCAGGAGTTATCTGTTGCCGCTGACGAAAGGCGTATGAGACATTATGAAACAATTCGCTAAATGAAAGCTCTTTACAAGGTGGAACTATTTCTGTCGGCGTGAAGAAATAATTTAAATGGTAGGAAATGATTGCAGGTACAGCTGGCGGAGTTGGCGTAACAAATTCCAAGTGAAACCTGATACTGCGCAGGGCACGGCGACATATAGCGAATTGGGTGGCAGGCGCATTTTAAGTGGCGCCGCCTACAACTTTCATGACGCCATCTACGGTGGTGACACCGTCTACGGAGGTGCCGCCGCCCACAGGTGGCGCCGTCTACAAGAGCACATAGCCTCCTTTCACGGATATGTGATGACTTATACGGATGGTTCGAAGACGGATGCGGGTGCAGGATGCGCTTTTGTGTGTGGATCCACAACAGTGGTCATTCACACAGCCCGCACACGCATTGGTCTTTACTTCCGAGCTTTTAGCCATCAGCAGAGCTCTCTGTCTTATTGAAGTGAACGATAGCAATTTGCATTTGATTCTTTCCGACTCCTTAAGCAGCCTCCTGGGTGTTGGTGGCCTCCCGTCGAATCCACTGGTCCCGGACATTCACTCGCGTCTTAACTCACTGGGTCGAGCAGAAAAACGGTCGTACTGTGTTGGATCCCAAGTCACGATGGGGATCCGAGGAAATGATCTTGCTGACGAGGCAGCAAAGCGCGCTACGACAGGGGCACGCATTCCTATAACACCACTACCAGCTCAAGACATGTACCCCGCAGTGCCGTCGTTTATGCAGAAGCGATGGTAGCTCCACTGGAACTCGCTGAGCACTAACAAGCTGGAGTCCGTGAAATCCCGTATTGGACTATGGCAGTCGTGTTTTTGCGACAATAGGAGGGAAGTTGCTCTTTGCCGGTTACGCATAGGCCGCACATATACTACGCACCGTCACCTGCTATTGGCTGACAACGGACCATGTTGTAGTCGATGCTCTGGCCCGCTGACCGTGCATCACGTACTCGTCGCTTGTCGACACCCTCCTGCAATGAGAGTGCAGTTTTTCGGACACAACGTTCAGAGTCGCATGCTATGCCACTTTTTAGGGGATTGTTCGCATGCTGTCGGGTTTAGTAAAGTGCTCCAGGTTCTTTGCGCTATAGATTTCCTAGTAATCTTTTCATCATGCTACCAGGCCTGATCATCAAGGTTTTAAAGGGCGACCTGATTGATACGCTTGTCTGATTTGCAGCTCTGCATTAAATTATAGTTAAGGGCGCTGTATGACCTACAGCTGTCGATGCGCCCCAAAACCCCAAATCGTCATCACCGGAAGGCCCAAAGGTTTCGTGAATTGATAATAAGCGAAGCATTACCATTTCCTGGAGTGTTGTCCTCGCGGGAGCGAGTGCACGCGAGGGATGCCTGGAACTTCCCATTCGAGGCCAGTGTCACGGCTTCCATGCTGCCTGACCCGCTTATCTGTCACGCGCGCTATCTGGGCGCCTGGCCTGGACTGCCACGCGGGCAGTGTGACAGGCGTCCCTACGACGGACACGGTCAGAAATGAGAAGGAGAGATGGGCGGCCACTTCCGTGCGCGATGTGAGCGGGGTGCGGTCCTGACGGCGCCCGGCACGCGTGTGCGGCGTGCCCGGACCCGCCGCCGCGTCACCGTGGCGACGCCCAGCGGCTTGGTGCGACGCTGCTGGGCTGGCGGCGCGCGCCGCGTCGCGTCGCGTGACCTGCATTGCGGGCACGTGGACCGGCGGACCATACGCAAGGGGGAGGCGCAGACTCCCGCCGGATACCGGCCGAGTAACGGAACGGGCGACGGGACGACGCTCAATGGGACACGCTGGGTGAAGCTGACGGCGGTTCGGAGTGCGCGCGCTGTCGTGCTGAGCGCGGGCACACCATCGGGCTGACGGACCGACGCAATGCAACTGCGCGACGGACGGACGGATCGCAAGAGTTAACGCTTCCGATGCGCTTACGTAGAGCATGATAATGCAACAAACGTCGGATCACCACAAAGGGATCAATATAACGGTCGACACGTTGCCGTCCATCGAGCGACGCGTTTATCTGGGTCGATTCACAGTAGTCATATTTTCGGCAGGTGCTTTCAGGCCTTTAACAGGTCTTTGGGAAACGGCGAATGGTTGAGCCAGTGGTTGGTTCCCTCGCAAATTGCAGTGAGATGGTGCAAAGTTCATCCGCTTTCAGCGAATTGGCTCAATCCAAAGTCCAGCTGGAATGAAGTCCTTGCACTCCACATGGTATTTCAAGACCACTGAAGCCGTCCGTAGCGTTCGACCATGACAGGATGGTCCGCGCGCGCCGTGTGCACGTATCGCGGTTTGTAGCTAAATTCGTGTGAAGACTGCAGGTGTGAGATGTTCTACTGCTGCATATTGTGCTTAAAGGTAACGTCTCAGAGAGGAAGACATGAGAAGTCAATGGTGGAACCAGTTAACATCGTCGTCGTTGCACACTCGGTACACCGTCGTCACCAAAGCTACAGTGTAGCTCACCTGCGCGCCTCATCACCCCACTCAGCCGTCGGTGCTTGGAGTGAACTTTTTTGACCGAACATGGATGCGGCATTAACACCAGCATGCCCTCATTTGGCGTCGGGATGGCATCCCGCTTAATACGCCAGTAAGGCCGCCTCGCGCAGGAACAAATCTGATGAGCAAACAGTGCGTCTATTGATCAGCACTACACGCATCCAGACACGCGCTACAATGTGCGTACCCCTCGCTTAACCACGCTAGACGTATACGGCCACGCTTGAGCTTGATGATGCGTGAGCGACGCGCGCTGGAAGAGTGGAGGCAGCGCAGCTGTTAGCGTGGTTACCGACTGTCCTCCGACGAGCAGACCCCTGCACACCACTAGATAAACCCACACTCAATTACCCTTCAGGGACACGGACAGGCCAGACGTCCGATCGTGATCAAGGCAGATGCATGACCAATGCCGGATCATAGAAACCCCAGCACACTTCACCGCTAGACAACCCGTAGTATCACCTGTGATCATGAGAAACCTTGCTCATGCCAACACAAAATTGCTGCGTAATAAAATAGCTCGGCCAGCTTTATGGCGCTTCCACTAGCAATGTCCTAGCGCTCAAACTTAGCCATCCGGTCGTGTTGATATAACCCTGTTAATCTCAGGAAATCGCTGTCTTCTCCAAAGCACAATAGCAAACACTACTTATCATACGACTGGACTAGAGGGGTGCCGTCGAGAGCCACTCTCGACGATCCCCGCTACTGAGCACCCGTCTCCGCCTCGGGCACGCATCCCACCAGAGGTCGACGGCTGGGCTGCCGCTCCTTCGCTGCGACTTCGAGCGACCCTGCGGTGGATGACGACCAGCTCCGCGGCGGCCTCGCTGCGTTGCCGAATCCATAAGCCGCATCACCAGCCAGCGCAGGGCGTCCGCTGCCCGGGCGCCGCTCTTCACACGGAGATGCTGCCCTCGCGGAACTTGGACGAACCGATGAGCGCGTTCACCAGGACGCTGTGGCCCTGGCGAGCGAGCGCCTGGGCGCGCCGCAGCACGGTGTCGATGGCGTCATCGTCGTCGTGGTCGCCGGTGAGCGTGAGGCCGCGGCCGCCGTAGCCCTCGGCCACCTGGTCGTAGCGACAGTGCGCCAGCCGACAGGCCACGTCCGTGCCGAACATCGGCACCTGGGCGACCACGGCGAGAGGTTAGCGAGGCGGACGCCGGCGCAGTGTTGGTCCCGACTGAGCAGTGTCGGACCGCTGCCATCATACCGCCCTTCTCACCCCGGACAACTACAGGTCGCGAATCGCCAGAGCGCATGCATACAATTTGTGGAGGCATTTCGGCAATAATTGGGATCGGGCGTTCATCTTTGACTGGCGTGCGATTGGAAGCATATCAAAGTAGAGAAAGCTCAGGAGCATGTCACAGGTAATTCACGTTTCACATGCAACCACGTGGAGCTCACCCACTATCAACCCCAGAAAAGGCGAGTTCGCGGAAACACCGCCACCGACATGTGGGCAAAATGTCAGAAACACCACGAGAAATAAGGTGCAATCCTTTCGCCTCAGCATAACCCTGACCATCAGCTGAGGCCCGCCCTCCTCGCAGCCCGATCTCCCCGAGCCAACACCACCGCAGTCCACTGACCTGTTCGCGGGCGATCTGCGTCCAGCCGGCGTCGTTGCCGACCAGCGCGATGACCGGCGTGCGATGTCGCGTGAACGTGTCGAACTCGGCCACGCTGTAGCCGCACGAGCCGTCGCCGTACACCAGCCACACCTCAGCGTCGGGCCGAGCCAGCTTGGCGCCCAGCGCGAACCCGCCGCCGACACCCAGCGTGCCGAACGCGCCCGGGTCGAGCCAGGCGAGAGGCGCGCGCGGCCGCAGCACGTACGCCGCGCTCGCCACGAAGTCGCCGCCGTCGACGACCAGCAGCGCGTCAGCCGGCAGCTGCTGCTCGAGCCGGGCGAGCACGCGCAGCGGGTTTAGGTGCTCTGTGGCCGGCTGGCGTGCCATCTCGGCGTTGCGCTCCTCCTTGTCGTCGTCGCGCGCGCGCAGTGTGGCCAACCAGGCTGGGTCGGTGGCGTAGTCGGTCAGCTCGGCCGCCACTTCGCGCAGGAACGAGCCCACGTCCGCCTGCACGGCCAGTGTCGGCTTCCAGAAGAGGTCGGCGTTGCGCATCAGCTGCTCGCGGCTGCGGTGCACGGCGACGATGCGCGCGCGTCGGCCCAGCGCGCGGCCGTACGACAGCCGGAAGTCGCACACGGCGCCGGCCAGGACGATGAGGTCGGCCTCCTGCAGCGCGGCGCGCCGCTCCTGGCGCAGCTGCAGCCGGCTGCGGCGGCCCAGCAAGCCGCGCGCCATGCCGGCCAGGTAGCACGGCACGCCCAGCGACTCGATGTGGCGGCGCGTGTCGGCGGCCGCCATGGGCGGCGCCGTGGCGCCGCTGCCCACCAGCAGCAGCGGCCGGCGCGCCGCGCGCAGCAGGTCGGCGGCGCGGCGCACCTGCGCTTCGCTCGGCTGCGGCACGCTCGGCGGCAGCGGCGTCACTGGGCGCGGCTCCCACGCGCCGGCGAAGATGTTGTCCACGTAGTTTTGCAGGTACCAGTTGACGGCGCGCTGCACCGGCCCGCCGCCCGGTTTGATGCCCATCTCGCGGTGTACCAGTCGGTACGGGTACAGCACGTCGATGGGCAGCTCGACGAACACGGGCCCGGGCGTACCGCTCTGCGCCAGCTGCAGCGCGCGCCGCAGCGCCGGCGCCACGTCGCGCACGCTCGTCACCGTGCACGTGTGCTTGCAGACGGAGGCGAACAGCGACAGCTGGTCGATGTCCTGCAGCGCGCCGCGGCCCTTGAGGATGGACGCGGCGGCGCCGCCGAGCAGCAGCACCGGCGACTCGGCCAGCTGCGCGTTCTTGACGGCCGTGACGGTGTTGGTGACGCCCGGGCCGGCCGTGACAGCCGCCACGCCCACTGTGCCCGACAGCCGCGCCACGGCGTCCGCCGCGAACACGGCGCTCGCTTCGTGGCGCGTGTCCACCACGCGGATGCCCTGTCGCTCGGCGCCCGCCAGGATCGGCGAGATGTGGCCGCCCACCAGCGTGAAGATGTACTCGACGCCGTGGCCCTTGAGCACCTCGGCCACCAACTCGCCGCCAGTGCGGGGACTCTCGGCGTCCGGCGGGTGCGTCCAGATGTACAGCAGCCGGAACCGGTTGAAGAGCAGGCCAGGTGCACACTCCTACCAGCGCCGTGCCCAGGAAGGTGAACGCCAATGCTGGGTCGTCCAGGCCGTACATGGTTCTGGGTGTCTGGACTTTGGTGCTGCTGTTCACAACCTTCTTTTCATACAGCACAATGGGCCCACAATGACCTATGAGAGAAGCCAGTGTTATTTTACATTAGATTCTAGCCATAACATCAAATTACTTTTCATTTACCTTTGTGAAATTCTAACACCAAAGACAAGTCACAACTATTAATGCTGCAAGGCTGTACTATTAATGCTGCCATGTTTACATTGTGGATGAAATTGGTGACATATTAAAGCCCATGATAATGCAAGAAAAAGAATGAAATGTTCATGAGGTTTATTTCAAAGGTACTCAAGCACCAGATAGTGTAAGTCATCACAAACTCAGGCAAACAAAATCTGTAAATACAAAACAGAGATCGCAGCTTGTGGCTATTGGGCAATTTGACCCATTAATATGTGGTCACAGGAGATGAGATGGTTAACTGGATCCCAGAGGATCACCCAAGAGTGGGATCTTTTCAGGGGTTAGATTGTGTATTAACTATTGGGTTTTAAGGAAGCATCAACTGCAATGGTAGTTTGTACTCATAGATTGTGTATGCATATCTGATCTGTGCTTTTTTCATTCATCTGTTTTCAAGCTTCGCTTTTGCATCTGTTTTTTTTGCATCTGTTTTTTCATTCATCTGTTTTTGCTGTGGTACTTTAAAGCTTTGCTTTAAAGTATCACAGCAAACAGTTGAGTGATGACTGATCATCCAATCCTAGACACATGCAACCGCACTATGGGTTTCAGCCACCTTTCCTGGCAAATCCCTTAGATACCTCACCAGCAAGTGTAATGAACATTTTTGGCTTCAGGGTAATTAAGGGTACTGTTAAATTTATACAAACATCAGGGGTATGACTTTCCCGCCCATCCTCTCTCCCAGTGTTACACATTTTGCATTTGAGATAACTCACACAATGGTATAATAATCAATTAGCACATAGTAAATGGGAAATGGCATCATTCTTACTCTGGTCAAAAGGCCAGCAGGTGATGCCAGTGGCAGCAGG
This sequence comes from Pollicipes pollicipes, assembly GCF_011947565.3. Lineage (NCBI taxonomy): Eukaryota > Metazoa > Arthropoda > Thecostraca > Pollicipedomorpha > Pollicipedidae > Pollicipes > Pollicipes pollicipes. Next base: position 25,381,798 of record NW_023596921.1, read on the forward strand.
ATGTAAAAACTGCATGCAAACAACAGGTAGGAATGAAAAATATGTTCCACTACTGATAATACAAAATGCAATAATGCATGATTTTAACCAAAACAAGAGCAATGTTAAGCAATGTCACTAGGTCAATGAACAATTCAATTGGGCTCTTAATGCTGGCAAACTTATTCTACCCAATAAGTTACATAGTTTACAATAAGCCTGCAGAGTAGCAACAGCAATTCCTGACACTAGTTGAAATACCAGTGGTGCTTACCTGGTTAACTGGGAGCATTGAGGGGCAAGTTGGTATTTTGTTATGAATGTAAGAATGGAAAATACCACCATGTTGCATCCATACTCATATTAAATGTTTAAAATAAGGGATCTATGAAAATGATGAAACCTCAATACGGCCTAATAATCCCGCAGCTGAAAACTATACTCAGGTGAACTCAGTACGCAGGTAGCTATTCGGGGCCTCTCATGAGCTGCGTGAGGCATCTACATGAAATACTTTCCATTTCGAGCAACGAATATGAATTGAGGCAGAAGGTACCTACCTACCTGATAACTTTGCAGTCGAAGACAGATGCTACGTGGCCTTAGTTCACCGTGTTATTTTTTTAATTCAGAAATGGGTACACACCCAGTCACATGGGGGCAGCCGTTGGTCTTACGTCTGTTCAATGGCCCTGGTCTTATGTATATCATGCGTGGCGCGCCACGATGAGCGAGCTATGAAAGAGGTCAGCTGGTCCTCGTGTATTGAAATGCGACTGCCTGAAAATACACTCCGGGTGTGGTGTGAGCAGCCTAAAGCTACTGCCTGAGACATTACGGGTTGATTATGGACCACGCGTAGGCGCAAAGTCGCCAGCATGTCCGACCGGTCCAGTATATTCGTACAATCATTGCCGACTCTCAAACTAGGAAATGACAGCACTGAGGCGTAGTTTCGCAAAATGAGTTGAAAAGAAACACTGAACAGACAAAAATAACTCAACCTGCTCCCTCAAAATACACAAACGAACGGGTTCGCTCAGGATATGAGCCTCTGTATTTGCAAATTGTGAGGGCTGGAATTCAAATTGGAGGGAGGGAGGCTGAGACCCCTCCCCTCTCCCAAAGGAATAGGAAACACTGCCCCTGACCGAACAATGAAAGTAAAACTCCCGAGAAAGAGCATGCCTGAAGTTCCTGTAAAGCACATTTTATTTGAAAAACTGGGCCGGACGAGACGGGAAACATTCGTTCGAGAGCGTGTGGGAATATTTTCAGCGATGTCTTGCAACTTGTGTGCAATGTGACCACGCGACCATATCACCGCCCACAGTACTGTGCCTGCAGTGCTGTGCTCAGGTTATGACATGGGTATGCGATATTAGGTACGCAGTGGTCTTACGGTATCTCTAGGACAAAAGTCCTTTTATCTGAATGCTTAAGGGTACGAGAACCAAGACATCGTTGAGGCACTCAATTGACCGTTTCTAACAAATGCCCCGCTGTTCCCAAGTGACGTCCCATATTTCTGGACTATGACTGGAGCTAGAAGCCTTTAGTTGCTGAGTTACATGGCGCGTCAACCGCAGCGGTTGGTTGTGCCCGTTAGATAGCCTTGGTTGTGCCTATGTCTTATTTTTTAGAATCGATATCAGCAGAATCATAAGCAGAACTATGTCAGCAGATCGTCATCAATGTCTCAGTGACTCAGAACACCCGTCAGCTGCGTACCGGAACCGTACAGCGAAGAAGAAGATTTGTCAGGTCAGGTAGCCCACTTTCCAATGGTGTAGGTCGGTGAATATGAAAGCTGAAGTCAATGTTTCTGAAAAGATAAAAAGTACTCAAAGATCGACCAATGGCGGATCGCCCAACAGACAGACCAGGGGAGTTTGATTCAGTTTGAGATAACGGTTCCACTCAATGCCATAGTGACGGCACTCAGCTAGTACGTCAGTCACGGACAATGGTGCTCCGCATCTGCGGCAAAGTTGTCGAGCTTCCCGGAGAGCAGGTAAGAGTGTGTCTCGTACGTGTGGCCTATGCGCGACCTGACAGTTTTACTTCGTTACTTCTTAGTTAAGCATGTGATTCCCATTCGCTGATCTGCGCTTTAATGGCTTAGATTGTTTGGTCTCCGGGTAATATCTGTATCTAATTCACCTTAAATGCCTTGTCATTGTGTTCCTAAATCACTATGCCATGCGTCCCTGAGATCTGATGCTGCAAACTTCTTACAGGTCAAGCGACGGCCGGCAGCACCTTGTTTGGCTAGGGAATCAGCCTGTCTGGCTAGGGAATCAGCCTGTTTGTGTCCGGATATCCAGGCGTGACCGGGTTGCGAGGCGAAAAACGTTTGCCATCCTGCTCCAAGGTAAGCAATGTGTGCAGTAATTCTTCAGCCATGTTGTGCTGCTGACTTACTTGCCGTAAGATCACCAGAGAACTCAAATAGTCGGAGTATATGGCGTTCATATATATATATATATATATATATATATATATATATATATATATATATATATATATATATATATATATATATATATATAGATATATAGATATATAGATATATAGATATAGATGTATAGATAGAGAGAGAGAGAGAGAGAGAGAGAGAGAGAGAGAGAGACATATATATATATATATACATATATATATATATATATATATATATATATATATATGCATGTATAAATGGCGGAACTTCCAATACACCGTATGAAGACAACGCAGAAATTCTGTGTGGTTTTCGTCCGCCATTGTATATCTTTTTCGAACATCCACAGAAATGGAAAATTACTCGGGTGTCTCAAGTTGTCATGTTGTTGCAAGTTGTCATGCCTTGCTATGCCTTCCTTTGGACCTGGAGCGATAATGTTTACCGGCAGGCATAGTTGTCTTAGATCGCATAAGTGCCCTCAAAAGAAGTAAAAGTGTTCATGGTTAGCCACATGGGACATCCGGGTCAAAACTTTTGAAATGTTTAAGGTTTTGAAGCAGCGATCCCGAAGGTGTTTGATTTGTGGGCGGTATGACAGCCTGCTATCGAGACGAGATGCTATCTAAGACGACCGCTAGGAACTTCACTTCACGACTAACTGGTACTTATTCCCCACATAGCACAAAGTGTGGGTCAGGGCAATGGTCACGTCTTCCTAAAAAAATGGAGACATACAGGTGTGACCACAGAAAATTGAAACCCATTCAGCACATGTCGTCTTCCCAATTATTTCGTATAAAGTTGGAGTTGTCGTTCCAAAGCTGTGCTAGTTCGTGCGCTAATCCAAAGGTCAGGGTTGTGAATAAAAGCGGTCTGCCTACCTGTGACAGAAGGGCTTCAGTTTTGCCATTTATCAAGATGACAAAAGTACAATGCTGAGAACGCTGTCCTGCGGAACACCGTTTTATTGTGGGCATGGGGCGGAAAGAGCCGAGCGCATACGCGCTTTGAAATACCTATTCCTAGGGAATTTTGACCATTTCATCTCATCTCATTGGGTCATCTCAAACATTCTGCAGAGACATCGGAGCATGATGCATTTCGGACACCGCAAATAATGCGTTACGAGAGTGTGTCTCTCCCGACCAGAAGTTCAAACGAGAGGATTCACAAGGCGTCTTGTGCCGGAAAAACTCTGGATCGCGTGTCCCATGTCAGGATCGTTCATAGAAAGCTTTAGCAATTGCATTCGCCACGTCAACCGAGTCCACAACTTCTGCATTAGTAATGATCAGTGTTGGAAGAGGCGTGGCTGAAAATTTCCCAGCGATGCGCTGAACTTGCCGCAGCAACTCCAAACACTCTCAACTCATGAGCCACCTTTCCTTCACTGACATCGCGAAGATGCTAGCAGTTTATGATGCCTCGAGAAAAGCTTTTTGTTTGGTGTGGTGTGACTGCCATTGGCACGCTCATGTCTCGCTTTTGACTTTCTGCCGTGATGACATATTATCGTAACCCACGTCGCGTAGCCACCGTTGGAGAACTCAACCTCTGTTGCACCGTCTCGCATCTTATCGCAGCGGATCGCTTCACCGAATCTGTCGCACCCGTTTCGGCGCTGAAACGGCGAAAGGGATGGTAGACGTTTCCCAGCGCGTCAGAAGACATGGATCCGTGGGGCAAGTGGACCTGTTGTCACCCTGTGCCTTGAACTCATCGCGGCTTGTCCATTTTTAGAGGGCGGGTGTTTTGGGGATTGGAGGAAGCTGAAAAGGTACAGAGATTTTAGTATGGACACCACGGCTCCCCGTCCACCTCGGAGCCCAACTGGGGGACAGCCCACCACTCCCTCGGTAGGTGGTCACCGCCAGGGCTACCCCGGTGCTATACGGGGCAAACGACGCGTCCTACACGGCCAGATATAACCGGGGAGGCCCCTGCCATGCTGGCCGTGGTTCAGCGCCGCCGCCCATTGACACCCGGAGCCGCTGCGGTCAGGCGCCCCAAGCGGAGAACCGCACGAAGCACCCAGCCACAGCGCGAGCGACATGCTGTTAGACCTGTGTGGGGCTCCACGGGCTGCCGTATATCCTGGCCGAAGTGGAGTGTTGGGACGCGCCGCGACTGACCCGCACGACGCGCCTCTCAGTCACCAGGATCCGATCAACCTTGGGACGCTGGCGACGGGACATGGCGACCCTGATAAAACGTGGATGGGGAGCTGTCAGAGGGCTGTATGCGTGAATACGGGGTGTGGGGAGGGAGCGGGCGGAACAAGGAGCAGGAACTCACATACCGACGGGGTTGCTCGACCCCGAAATGAACAGCTTGCACTGTCCCCCGTTACCAGAGCTGAAGTGCGAGGTGGCGCCATTCCCCTACGCCGGCCGAAGGCGGTGCCCTGCGGGGAGCATGACTGCGTGTTTCTCGATCATATAATGGCATGATCACTGCGCACAGTCTGTAGCTTGTGTGTAACGAACAGACCTTCATAATTATCAGCGGAACGCTGCTGTCGTACACCACAGCCACTTCCGCATCCGTTCCCGTAAATAGTAGCCCAATGGTTTATGGCTCGTCGTGCTATCACCCAAAGACCTTCTTCGACGTAACTGAACTCCGGGACAGTTAGGATCCCTGATCGACCTAAGAGATCTTAATGCCGGAATCCCCCATCGGCTTAAAATAACTCACTGCGAGAATATCGCCGGCTTGTGAGAACATCGCCTCCTGGAATTGCTGAAATAAACAAACCAACGGTATCATCAGCGAGAGCGCTCACTGCCGGTGCCAACGGCCAGTTACTCGTGGTCATTATAGCGAATCCCTTCTGTGTTCCTCCCATCCACAGAGTAGTCTGGCGACGTGAATTGAGCCTCCTTCGCGGAATTTGGTACTGATGCCGTCAGCAGCCCAGTAGTTTTCAACATCCATCCACCTTCTGAGAGCCGTGGAAAGACGGCGGAGAAGCACGCCTCAAGCTCCATGAGTCACGAATTCATCAAGGGCACTCCTACAAAGTGGCGTAGGTACTTGGCGAGAAGGGTCACTCGGCCATGCCTCCCCCCTTGGGTGCCGAACGGGCCGCAAGTGCTGGCCGTCATTGAAGCATGTGTTGAGCAACGGCGTGACACCGACTGCACCTTACGTACATGCACGACTGCTGGGCCCTTCTGAGACCTTCGAGCGAGTTCCTAGACCTAAAGTTGCTCTGCTCGTGTCTGAGGCTGATTGGCTGCTCTCAGTCCCACGAATGTGTCCCAAGGCAGAGAAAGGTGCCCCTAGTACTGCACAAACGCGCTTAAACCTGGAAAAGTGCTTGCCGCGCCGGAAAGCGTGCCCGGGTCTGAAAATAAGTCCCTAAATCCTGAGCCTGCGCCGCTGGGCCTGAAAATGAGTCCCTGAATCCTGAACCGGCGCCGCTGGCCTGAAAATGAGTCCCTGAATCCTGAGCCGACGCCGCTTGGCTGAAAGTGAAGTCCCCGAATCCTCAACCGGCGCCGCTGGCCTGAAAATGTGCCTCTCAGGTATAGTTCGACGAGCTTGAGCTTCAAAACGCCGCCTCCATAAAACATCGATCTAGTCCTCTTTGCTACTACTTGATAGAACACCACAAGTATGTCATCCAGTTCAATCATCTGAAAGCTATTTGCCCCTAACGATGGGGCCGGCACTACGTTCTTAGTATTTAAAGTCCAGCTACCCATTGCATGCGTTTTCCCCCCTAATGAAATAGCTCTTGTCTGTTTTTTCACCTGTCTGCTCAAATAAACGTGCAATATTACGTAAGTTGTTAAGTGCACTTGTGAGAAACATTATGTACATAGGTAAGAGAGCAGCAATAGCCTTATACCTCGTAGAAATACCGGGAGACTGGAAGTAGAGATGCGTTGATATTTCGACAGCATGTCTTTACCGAAATGAATATTGATAGTAAAGTGAAAATTGTCTGACGATGATCCTACTGAATTTTTCGTTTTTTTTTTTAATAGTAAGCAACAGTTTGTACAGGACGCTAAAATTCAGGGATTGTGCAAGGAGCAATGCCAGCCATTACGACGATACGGCGCATATCTAAGAATGAGAATACGTGTACATGTAAGCAAATTCAAGTAAACAGGCATCACGCATCACGCTTTACCCAAACATGCAAGCGATTTCACGTGAAGAGGTGTCGCGCATCAAGTGCATCACTCACATATGTAAACTTTTTTAAGCCAGCACGCATCACGAATCACAGCACGTATCACATTTGCATAATCGGCCATGATGAGCCCAGTTTAAGGTCTGGTCACCGACATTTCACAAGAGCAGATTCACTTGTTTTCCTTTCTGAATGGTCCTGTGCTCTGTAGATGACTTTGAGTTCCAAAAGTCCGTACAGGGTCCATACCTCCCAGGATTTCAGCCTGAGCGCTGCTTTGCGCAAAAAATGGTTGCCGAATGGGGTGTTCTCTGCTATTTTAGCGTCTTGCAGGTGTTCCTTATATTTTGAGCGAATATAGCGCATGGACTCCCCGACATGGACTATGACCATCACATGTTTTTCACACAGTTAACACTTAATTTCGTAAACCACGTTTTTTGCGTGCAGACGTCTTGAAACCCAGACTTGCCTAAATGGCATGTATTGCCACCTGGGCACCCAGGCTTCGAGACGAAAAATTTCACCAGAGACTTTTTAGCTTATTATCGTTCTTCCAAGCTATCCGTACGTGCAGACGTGTGTCTGAGCGTTAGACGTGTGCCTGAGCCTCAGCGTATGCAACGGCCTGGATCTAACCGGCGGACCTACCGTTCCGATGCTTGCGGGAACTTGCCCTATTACTGCTGTCTTATCTATATGAACGTGCAATAGTTTGGTGCGGGCAGTTGGATTACTTTGCAGATGATTATATCAATAGGAGTTAAATGGCACCTTCCTTTCGGACGCTTAATTTCTGACGAGCCCTGACTTGATGGAACGTTGCACTTAAACATCGATTGCCAGTTACCAAGCTTCTGGAAATCGCGACCAAAATTTTATCTAAGCCTGTAATTGAACTGAACAGCCAATCCACCGATCCAATCTGATAGATTGCATCGGATCGGCATGTCCACCGGATAGATCCTGACCTTTTCGTACGCTGACGCTTAGGCACGCGTCTGACGCTAAGACACACATCTCACGCTCCGGTACACGCCCCACGCTCAGGCACATGCCCCATGCTCCGGTACACGCCCCACGCCCCGGTACACGCCCCACGCTCAGGCACATGCCCCACGCTCCGGTACACGCCTCACGCTCCGGTACACGCCCCACGCTCAGGCACACGCCCCACGCTCAGCACACGCCCCACGCTCAAGCACACGCCCCACGCTCAGGCACACGCCCCACGCTCAGGCACACGCCCCACGCTCAAGCACACACCCCACGTTCAGCACACGCTCCACGCTCAAGCACACGCCCCACGCTCAGGCACACGTCTCACGCTCAGGCACATGCCCCACGCTCAGGCACACGCCCCACGCTCAGCACACGCCCCACGCTCAAGCACACGCCCCACGCTCAGCACACGCCCCACGCTCAGGCACACGTCTCACGCTCAGGCACACGCCCCACGCTCAGGCACACGCCCCACGCTCAGGTACGCCTTTCACGCTCAAGCACACGTCCCACACTCAGGCACGTCTGAGGCTCAGGCACACGTCTGCACTGCCCGGACGTTGTTTGCCGCCGTGACCACGACTGAGCCCGGCGATCGCTGTCGACTCCGAGTCGGCGCCGCTCGCCGCCGCGCCAGCCCGTTCGTCACGGGAATCCGCCGCCGCCGCCCCAGACCGCGAGAGGCGCGCCCTCGCAACGGTCGGCTGCTTATCCGGCGGGAAGGCCCGCCCGCGGTCACATTCGTCTGAGCTGCCACCGACAGCAGCAGCAGCAGAGATCGTGTCTATCCCGCAGGAGGGGCTGCATTTGCCGGTGCCGCCAATATGAGAACTCAGCTGATCGCGCTATCAGACCACTTCGGCGTCTCGTTCCAAATCCACGATTGTTGAGCCGGATCTGGATTTGGGTGACATGTGAGACCGGTCAGATCGCGGGTGTAAGCAGCCGGTCCGTTATATAAAACCACCGGGGGATATAAACACTGGATAGACCCAATCATTCAGACACCACGGGCTATCGGGGGAACGTGGCGGATGGCGGCACGTTCATGCAAGATTACTGAGGCTTTGTTTACGCCCGCAGCTATCATGCAAAACCCTTGCATTGCTCGCATACGTACGGCATGACAGAGCGTCATGCTTTGTTGCATGCATCTGATAATATTTGATTTTGGGGGCGCTTCGACTGTCTTGGTAATTTGGTACCCAGTTGTGTGCATCTGTTTCCAACAGGTTTTCTGGTTGTGCGACTACTCAGGGGTGTACCTCTCTATTCAGTTGGGATGGAGGACTTCAGCCCCTTCCATAACTTGCGCTTCAGTCCTCCAACCTTGAAGGAACGTGGGCTCTGCCTAGGGAAATTGTTTGTTGGCATATTTGGGAGGTAGGTTGGGTAATTTTTTATTGTTCAGTCCCCCCAAATTCATTTTGAGAAACCACCCCCTCCCCCACCTGTGATCACTGAAAACTGACCTGTACAATCTGGCGTCCAGGTGCCGGCTACCCAAGTTGATAATGCTGGAAGATGCCAACTCCGGCCTGTTGAAGGGCACCATATTTCCACAGTGTCAGCGGTCAGCCCACCCTCTGAGAGCCTGCCATCCGCGGATCATCAGTACCCATCGACCCACTTCCGCCCAGGTATTACCCCACCGGACACATCAGCTTAACCATTCGCAGGTAGCTCATGACGCGCACGGGACGGCCCTGCGCCGCTGTGGCGTCACGCACGACATCGGCTGTACAGGCTATGACGCAGCGGCGGCACAGAACGGACAGGCTCCACTACCCGAAGCTCCTCCATGCGGGCCCGATAAACTCCGACCTAGCAGCACTTTGGCACGGGATGTGTTCGACTACTCATTTCACAGCAACCCACCAAGAAGCGCAGGGAGGATGTTGTCGAAGCGCTTCTGCCTCATCGGGATCCGTCACCCTGAAGGCATAGCTGCAACTGTCTGCGTCCCGTATCCGCCTGAACGCAGCCGCCAACGTCATGCCAACAGCAGATCCTTCCGCATCCGCCGGAGGACAATGACAGGGAGCTGAGCCGACTGCATCATGATGCTCGGCGAACATATCGACACTGACACAATGAGACGGCCGGACAAAACGTAACAATTTTCCGTTGCTTTCAAGATAAACATTTAAATACTGCTATCTTCATTAGTTCCGAGCCTTCTTTAAACTGAACGTAAAAGAGCCGACACGCTCCTCACAGCCAAGTTCCCATGAAAGGGAATGACGCATGAGAGCCAGACCTTGTTCCTATAGATACGCGATGGAGGCCTCTGAGAGGTGCATTCTCGGATATCTGGCGCCTCTCGGCGACTCACTGCTCCACGGGGAGCGGAGCGGTGTCGCCGCGCAAGAGAACTCCTGAGAACGTCTCACCAGCATACACTACGGACAGCCTGGTGACGCTCAGGCGGGCACCGGCCGCGCCACGGCGCCACCAGGGGGCCAGCCGCCGACCTCAGTGGAAGCCTATGTCGGCTTACACGTGGCCAACTCAGCTGCCACGCACCTGCTGCACTGTTTGGGCAAGCATCGAGTGCAGTGAAGGTGGCTTTCTCTCGTACCCGATGTGCCAGAAGAAGTGCCAGAAGTCCGCATGGGGCTCGAGGCTGGCCGTATATTGACCCTGCCGTGGAAGACTGAACACCGATGTAGCCCTGTCGCCCGTGGTGGACGACAGGACGTACTTCCATCAGCGCCGAAGACTCGTATTTGCAGCGTTTGCAGTTGTGTAGATTCGAGTGCTGCGAATGCTTCAATCCCGAAGCAACCATTCGATCCCTGAAAACCAGGACATTAAAAATAGAAACCATCACTAAATCCTGAACGTCATCGTTTTAATTTGTAACTAAAAGCACTGAAATACGCTCCAAACCCATTTTTCAGATAATGATTTAAGCAATATGCGTTGGCACTCGATTGGACTTAATTGCCCGTTCTACCTTTCGTTGCACTGCACTGGGTTTTGCCGGACCTAGTCATTTTCTGTCCGGACCGGACCTAGTTCACCGCCGACTATGGAGCCCTGTTTACTATTTTGATGCCATCAATCATCAAGGAATCAATGACATCAATTACCACTTCGTAAATACCGAAAATGAAAGCTTTAGCCAGAAACCAATAAAACCGATTTAAAAGTGAAAGCAGCACAGCGTTAAAGTTTCGAAACTTTGATGCTAAGGTTAGGATCTATGCGAACAGATTCAAGTGTCGAATATAAATACAAATCTAATAACCATATATTTGAATCTTGATTGGAAGTGAGTCTTTAGCTCAAGCCTCCATCCGATCCTTGGTTCGTGATCTAAGAACGCATCGAATCATATGTAGAATTTAATGCCGCTCACACGGATGACGCTAATTATAGATGGGGCGGGCGTTCTAGCCAGAAACCGGTTCACACAGCAGTAAGTGAGAATGGAAACTTGTGTTACGGCAAAACCTGTCGCGATAGGCAACACATCGTCTGGAACCATCCCTCAACCTTGGCCGCGCGTTGCAGCAAAGCGACCGTCACTACACCTGCGGCCAGAGTGGTTTGTTCCTTGACGGACCCAGCCCGCTGCAGGTCCGGTCCTGCCCCGTCTCTGCCTTCCACGACTCGTGCCCGGACAGCCCGGCCCTTGAGCCGGCGCCAGTCTCGTGCCGAGAGCCGCCGGAAGCCGCCGGCTTAAAAGCGCCTCTCAGCAGGCGGGTCAGGAGCGACGGCAGGCGGCGGCGCGGGACAGTCCACAGGCGGCGGCCACAGCAGCACGGCGCCGCGCTGCTCGACGCGGCTGACGGGGGCGGAACCACGCGGCGGTGACGCGTCGCCTGGTTCGGTGTCGCGCCGCGGCAAGCCCGCACCGCCATTGTTTATCGCTCGGTCCGCAAGGCCACAGCGCTGCGAGCAGACGCTTCCCGGGAGCGATGTCGCGCTCTGGCGCCGGGAGAAGTTCAGCGGTGGCAGTGACTGCACGCGCTGACGTCAGCGCTCCGAGAAAGGTGTGCAGCTAACGGAGCAGTGAGGGCGATAGCGTGTGCCCGCCAGATTCGGCTGCACCGACGGGCGCGGAACGTGGTGAGTGAGTCGGGTCTGTCTTTGTCGGGTTACGTAACCTCACCACGCACGAGCGCACGGCTTGGTGCCGACAGCCCATAGCCGGTGGACGCGCCGCGCCGGCCAGACCCTCGCCGCCGCCATGGGCCCGGAGGAGTTCCGTCGGGCGGCTCATCAGCTGATTGACTACGTGGCTGACTACCAGGAGACGGTGCGCTCGCGGCCGGTGACGCCGGACGTACGGCCCGGCTACATGCGACGCCTGGTGCCGGCAGCGGCGCCCGAGCAGGCCGAGTCCTGGCCGGACGTGATGGCCGACATCGAGCGCGTCATCATGCCGGGCATGTCGCACTGGCACTCGCCGCAGTTCCACGCCTACTACCCCGTCGGCAATTCGTACCCGGCGCTGCTGGCCGACATCCTGTCGGACGCCATCGGCTGCGTCGGCATCTCGTGGGCGTCAGCGCCCGCCTGCACCGAGCTCGAGGTGATCATGATGGACTGGCTGGGCCAGCTGCTGCGGCTGCCCGAGGAGTTTCTGTTCAGCGCCGGCCGCGGCGGCGGCGGCGTCATCCAGGGTTCGGCGTGCGAGAGCACGCTCATCACGCTCCTGGCGGCGCGCTCCTGCAAGGTGAATCAGGTACTGCGCGCCGACGGCGTGGCCTGTGAGGACCACGACGGCGTGGCGGTGACGCCGGACCGCGCTGCGCTCCTGCCGCGTCTCGTCGCCTTCGCCTCGGACCAGGCACACTCGTCGGTGGCGCGCGCCAGCCTGCTCTCGGGCCTGCGCATCCGCACGCTGCCCTCGGACGACGCCGCGTCGCTGCGAGGCCCGACGCTGCGTCGCGCCGTCGAGGAGGAGATTCAGGCCGGTAACATCCCCTTCTTCGTGCTGGCCGCGATCGGCACCACGGCATCGTGCGCGTTCGACAACCTGCCGGAGCTGGGACCGGTGTGCGAACGGTATGGCCTATGGCTGCACATTGACGCGGCGTACGCCGGCGCCGCCTGCATCTGTCCCGAGTTCCGGCCGCTGCTGAACGGACTCGAGTACGCCTCCTCCTTCAACTTTAACCCGCACAAGTTCATGCTGACCAACCTCGACTGCTCGGCACTGTGGGTGCGCCGCTCGCGCGACCTCACCGACGTCTTCGAGGTAAACCCCTTGTTCCTGAAGACGCCCGCCTCCGACATGCCGTCCTACCGCCACTGGGCCATTCAGCTGAGTCGGCGGTTCCGCGCTCTCAAGCTCTGGTTTGTCATGCGGCTGTACGGCGCTGAAGGGCTGCGCGCACACGTCCGTCGCCAGGTGGCGCTCGCCAAGGAGTTCGAGGGTCTGGTGCGTGCCGACCCACGCTTCGAGATCGCCGCCCCCGTCACACTAGGCCTCGTGTGCTTCCGGCTGAAGCGGTACGGCAACATGATAAACGACCATTTGCTCTCGCGAATCAACGGCGCCCGTCGCATCCACATGGTGCCGTCTATGCTGCCCAACGAGACGTACGTCATCCGCTTCGTGGTCTGCTCGCGCTACACCGAATCGCGTGACGTGCAGCTGGCGTGGAGAGAGGTGCAGCGGCACACTGACGAGCTGCTTAGCTCGACGGAGGTACTCAGCCGCGCCAAGATGCTGTGGGGCAGTGTGCGCGCCGCCAGCATTGGACTGCGCCTCTTCCACAGTTGGCACTCGGTGTAGCCAGCGTCGGCCGTGCGTACGGCTAACGCAGCGCCTTAGCTGCCCAGTGCTGCCAGTCCTGTGGTTCTGTGCGCCATCCTTTCCCCCCGGGCCCCTTCCCGTCACTCTCCCATCGTCTCCCCGTGCCACTCGCCGGTGCTCCCCCTCCCTCCCCCCGCCGTCCTTGCCTGCGTTTCTCGATGGTCGTCTCCACTGGCCGGCTTCCATCGCCCGCCGTCTTCACATCGCTCTCCGTCACTTGAGCTCATCAGTCGGCTGACGTCGCCGTCCTCGGCCAAGGCCCGCACCGGGCACGCGCCGCCCATCGGACGTCATCGGACGGCAGTGCGGCGCGGCGTGACGCGCGCAGCCTCAACAAGTCACATCCGACGCGAGGCAGGCGCCGTAGCCAGCCGATTGAATATCCGGCCGGCCGCCGGGCGCCGGCGGGAGTCGCTCGCACGGCGCGGCTATCGAACGTCCACGACACCAAACACTGGCGCCTCCGATTGGCCAATATTTGACTGAGGGAAATGTTCGCACCCCACTATGGCCAAATGGTGACTGGGGGCAACGTCTGAGCCGTGACAGTGATGGACGGCGTCTTGAATGGAATGCTGGCGCCGCGGCAATGTCAGATGACTGGCAGGAAATGTGTGTATCGTCGTGGTGGAGCTGGACGACGACCGGCGCGAACTGCGGCCATCATCCCAAGGGAAAACATGTGCACGTTGACAGACCTCACCACACCGAGTTAGAAAGGTTCGCGCCGTGCGATAGGCAATAGGGATTAGGCTGGAAAAGTTTGCACCGTGCAAGAGCCCAATCATAACCTGCAACAAATATCTGAACCGCACCAAGGTTCTTTACCAACGTTTGAATCTGGCGTGGCGATGCGGTTGTGTTCATTTCCCAAAAAGTCCGCACAACATTTGACGGGGCTTGGCCCTCGCCGAATGATCACCGAATGATCGTTCCAGCCAACCGGCCTAATGCTCCATTGTTGCCAAGCGAAGTGAAACGATCACTCGTGATGGACCGAAGTCTGGTTCGTTTAAGATGCATTCGCCCCGCGTTTTTAAGAACAAGATATTTGCATCTACGACATTGTACTGTGGTGTGTCATGCCTCGCAGATTTGTGTGAATTTTACACTTCGAGCCCTCAATATGCATCTCCGTTGACGTTTTAGCTTGGGCTCAAGTGATTTTGGCCGTTCGATTGTCTTATTGCGTTCAAATAGGTCCATTGGCTGGTGAGAAATAAGATTGACGATATAAGTAAGAAGAATGTCATGAGTCGGTGGCTTTCGTCGTTGTGAGACAAAACAAGTATTACCAAAATGCAATAAACGGGGAGAAACATGTTTGTGTTTAAACAGATAATGGAAAAAGCCTTTGTATAAGCTGTATAGAAAGTCGTGAGTTAGAAAGCAAAAGTTTTTAGCAAATGCAGCGAGACTTCTCATATTCGTTTTCAGGAGAGCGAAAGGGAAGGGCGCGACACACGCAATGACTAGTTTGAAAACAAACATGGATAGAGAAAGTTTGCGTCTTATATGGTGCTTCGTACCTGTGAGCAGGTCAAACAACACGGCAAGAAAATCAGGTATGTTTGAGCTCCAGCTATCCTGGGGCGATGCGGACTTAAAGTTTGAGGTTCGTAGCCTTAAATCACTGGTGCGAATTTAAAAAATAAAAGATGTCCACAGCATTTTAGGTGCTCCCAGTCTCTGACATGGCCATTGTGTGGGATAGAAAAGATACAGTCTGTCAAATTTACGTAAGTTGTTCAGTGCATTAGAGAGAAACTTTATTCACATAGATAAGATAATAGTAATAGCCTTATTCGTTGGAGAAAAACCAGGAGATTGGAGTTACAGTTCGGTCGATATTTCGGCAACATGCCTTTATCAAAACAATAGCAGAAGTGAATTCAAAATTTCTGCCGATGATCCTACCCGATTCTTCAGTTGTTTTTTTACAACAAGCCACAGTTTTTACAGGACACCAACATTCAGGGGATTAATCAAAGGGTAATTGCCAGTCATTACCACAATGCTGTACCTACCTAATAATTAAAATATGCGACCATATGTGTACATGTAAACGAATTCAAGCAGATAAGTATCACGCTCATCGCGCATCAATTACGCATGCAAGCGATTTCAGTTGAACAGGCATTGCACATCACGCGTCAGGCATCACGTACACATATAAACGATTCTAAGTTGCACACATCACACATAAAGACGCATATCACGCTCGTATAATCGGCCATGATGAGGCTTGTATGTTAAGATTTGGTCGCCGACTTTTTTATAAGAATGGATTCACTTATTTTCCTGTCTGGGAGGTCCTGTGCTCTGTATCCTGTGCTTTGAGCTCAGAAAGGGGCATAGGGCCCATACCGCCTTCGATTTCAGTCCGAGCGTATTTTGCCAAAAAATCTTCACCCAAAGAGGTATCCCTGTTTTTTTTTAGCGTCCCGCAGGCGTTCATTATATGTCAAAGGAATAGGGCGCTTAGACTTCCTGACATAGACTATGCCCCTCCAGTGTTTTTTACACAGTCTACACTTGATTTCGTAAACCCCGTTTTTGCGTGCAAACCCCTTGAAAAGCAAAACTGCATAAATGACATCTATTATCACCCGGGCACTTAAGCTTAGAGATGAAATATTTTACAACAGACTGTTTTAGCTTATTGTCGTTCTTACAAGCTACGCGTACGGGGAGTTTTGGTTTTTTAACAATATGTTTGACTTTTCAGAGCAAATGCTCATCCATGTAAGGTAGCGTTAAGAATCCGTCTTCCGGCACGACGTGTTCCCGCCTACTACCACCCGTCCCCCCGCGCGCTCTAGACTTTTTCACGTCCTCTAACATTCTACCTAAAAGTCGAGGATAATATCCATTTCCCAACAGCAAAGCCCATAATTTGTTTATACCCTTACTTGCCTTTTTACTATTGCATGAGTTGTTTAGAGCCTTATGGAACATGTTACGAATTATGTTGTGCTAAGTGGAAGTTGGATGCGCAGATTCGCGGTGCAGAATCATGCCAGTGTTGGTGGGCTTGATAAGGAGCCCGTTTCAAGCGTTGTGCGATTGTTCCTCCTTTCCACCGTCACTAACATATCTGAATATGGAACACCTTTTCCGTCCCCTGTATGCTCCATCGCAAAAGCTAGATTTGGATGCTGACTATTCGTGACCTCTAAAAGCCCTTCAAGGGCACGCTGTCCGTGCGTCCATACCCCAACATAATCGTTGATGTATCTAGCTAAGACAGTTGGTTTTAATAGGCTGGCGGCCGGGGCCTTTGTTTCAAATTGGTGTAAGGATATCATCGCCAGAGGAGGAGGGCATGCGTTCTCCATTGCTATTCCCAATTTTTGTCGGTAGAGGTCATCTCCGAACGAGAAAACATTATTCTGGAGATACTGTTCTAAAAGACCGCAGATACCCTCTTTTGGTGGACTGAAAGCGGCAGTTACGTGGAAGTGCTTGTCTACCATAGCTTTCACGGCAGCGACAGCCTCATTGACTGATATATTGCTATATAATTCGACAACATTTACACTGAAGAAAGTCGGGTAATCCTTCTGCCTGCGAATGATTAGAAACCTTTTTCAAGAAATGTCTCTGGTGTTCCATATATGAGTAGAAACAAACGTCAAGAGTTGGCTGAGTATCTTCTCTAAAAGACACGAAGTTCTTTTCTGTAAGAGCACCGCACGTAGATATGGCAGGTTTAAGGGGCACTGCAGGTTTGTGATCTTTAAGCAGCCCGTAGAATACAAACGCTCTGCTGTGTCTAGCAGATAAATCTTTGATGGTTTTGTCCGAAAGTTTTCCGCTAGCTGTGCTTTTTAGTGGTAACAGATGTAATTTATGCAGTTCTGCGTTTCAAGGGGTTTGCACGCAAAAAGCAGGGTTTACGAAATCAAGTGTTGTGTGTGAAACACGTGGGAGAACATAGTGTATGTCAGGAAGTTCATGCGCCGTATTCGTTTGACATATAATGAACACCTGCGAGACGTTGAAAACAAAACACGGGAGACCTCTTTCGGTAGCCTTTCTACGCCCGGACTGAAACCGAGGGAGGTATGGACCCTATGCCCCTTTCAGAGCTCAGTCATCTACCGAGCACAGGATCTCCCAGACAGGAAAATAAATGGATCTATTGTTATTAAAAATCGAGGACCAAATATTAACATACAGAGCTCATCGTGGCCGATTATGTGAACGTGATATGTGCCTTTATGTGTTATGTGCTAGCTTAAAATCGTTTATATGTATAAGCCTGATGGCGTGATGTGCGATGCCTGTTCTATTGAAATCGCTTGCATGTATAATTGATGCGCAATGTGTGATGCCTGTTACTTCAACCTGCTTGCATGTTTAAATGACGCGTGATGCATGATGCTTGTTTGCTTAAATTCGTTTGCAGGTGCACGTATGTTCGCGTATTCTAATTTTTAGACAGGCGCTGTATTCTGGTAATGGCTGGCAATCGCTCTTTGTTTAATTCCATGAATTTTGGCGTCCTGTAAAAACTGTGGCTTGCTGTTAAAAAAAACTGAAAAATCGAGCAGGGTCATCGCTAGGCAAATTTGAAGTCGCTTCTGCTATTGTTTCGATAAAGGCATGTTGCCGAAATATCAACCCAACTTTATCTCCATTCTCCTGTTTTTCTCGGAGGAATAAGGCTATTATTACTGCCTTATCAGTCAAATTTAAAATGACGCAAACAGTAGTGACAGGGTTCCAGTTCTACTAATAATGTGGGCTTGGTAATTTACAAGAGTAGACCAACATGTCACTATCAGAACGCGCGGACACGTTTAAGACACTCAATGAGTACCATGGAAGCCATGAGTACCATGGGGCAATGTGCATGCTTACATAGCCGTAATCGTGGTCATGCTAACCAAACACCTATCTCATAAATCGCTGATGATTTATTCGGCGAACTCGTGTGCCTGGAAACTAAGCCACTCCCGTCAGCGAGCATGGCGGCGGGCTGCAACAGACCTAGGTTCAACTCCAACTGGACACGGAGACCAGGCACCGTTCGGGGTCCTCAGCCACTCAACTTGAATACACTGCGCCTCATTCTTTACAGTTAAACCCTCTGAAAATCAGACTCACAAAGTGCACAATAAATGACACAGGCTCTGAGATTCGAATTAATGTCAAAGTGAAAGCCTGTCGGCTTGGAATTAACCCCCCCCCCCCCTTCCCCCTCCCCACCCTCCCGCAAAACGTGAGACTCGTACTCAGGCTGAGCCTTCGTAGTGCGACCGCCAACAAGCGTACAGAAAACGTTAGCTATCTATAAAGACTAAAAAAAGCATGTCGAAACCCATAACAACAACGGTGATGCATCTCCTGGCACGAGCTTGCGGGGTTCACGTACGTCCACCATGTGAGGACGCCTGACACGAGCTTGCGGGGTTCACGTACGTCCACCATGTGAGACGCCTGACACGAGCTTGCGGGGTTCACGTACGTCCACCATGTGAGACGCCTGACACGAGCTTGCGGGGTTCACGTACGTCCACCATGTGAGACGCCTGACACGAGCTTGCGGGGTTCACGTACGTCCGCCATGTGAGGTGCCGTGCCGGGGAAATAGAAGTGACAGTAGTTTAACGCTGCATGCTTTTTAAGATTCAGTACAAAGTTTTTGAATGGACGGATTTCTGGGCTTAGAGCCCACGCTAAACAATGCTTGTTGCGCGAGCTCCGGCCCCACCATCCATCGCTTGTTTCAGGTCAGCAGCAGAATTTGGTGGCCAAAGTTTAACGCGCGCAGTGCTAGGCACGATTCGTCCTGCCCTCTGACGCCGCCAGACCTTTAGCACGGCCGCATCCACCGAACGCAGATCATCCCAGTCAAGAGCAAATAGCGAGCGTCTAAAACGACCCGAACCCACCCCGCCACGGACACTTGAATGAGTCAGATCGTCTGTCAGGATCCCCTCACACATATCCATCGAGAGGCTCATGTTGACATGTTGAAATGCTGGAATGGCCGACGAAAAAGAATGGTTTTCATGACATCGCTCAGCTCTCATATTCAGACGGAATTTTAAGAAAAACGTTTTCATGATGTTACACGTATTCAGTCGGATCTCATACTGCACGGGAGCGATTTTCCCGTGGCGTGAGCTCACAATCGCGAGGCGTCTCTATCTGCGCCTGGTCCTGGTCTGCGCCTGGTCCCTGCTTTGCGTGCCTGCCTCCTATTCATTGCAGAGTGTTACGCCGGACTCCTGTCCTTAATTCCTTCTTATTTGGAAGAGGTGGTTACACTGTTAACCACAAGGTCAGCCATCTGCTCGCTCACGAGTTCAGTGGGCAGACTGTGTTTGCGCCAAGGTGAGTGTCTGGGCTCGTATGGGGCTGTCAGCTAATAATTTAAAAAAAACAGCCTAAACTCTCTGGAGCCGTTAGTAATTTCTTTGATGTAGGAAGAAGAGACCTCAAGCTGGTTTTCGTCATTGTGTTTTATGATGCGAAAAAAAAATGGCCGTTGTTCAACTTGGCGGGATGCTTTGGTTCAGTGAAGATAGCTGGCAAGCAATCAGATGCATTACAAAAGTACCACGTCGACCAGTCCACTACATGGTCACATGTGGACAAAGATAAGAAAAACACTGGTGTATTAAACCCAAGACGTACTAAAGGTAAAAAAGGAAGACATACTGGGTCTTTTTGTGACACATCTCAGCGATTGCTTGGTATCCTTATCCAACCATTATCCCTGATCTCCCAGAGATTGCTTATTTGCGACATATCCTCTCATAATGCTGTTGGAAGCAAAACGATTTCAAATAGCTCACTTAGTCCCGTAGCCATAGTCTATTTCTTCGAAGTGAGAAAATATGCAAACAGTAGGTACGACTGCTTGTCTATTAGATATCAGTCATCAGAGCTTTATATAGTTCATCGGGAGAAACTACTGACATTTCCGAAACCGGCAGGCAACTCTGAATGGACCAAGGACTTGCTCGCGGACAAACATCGTTTGCGGCTTGATGACCTGTAACCGTGCCCGACTCCAAGCACCTTGCGAGACTAGACCCGACTCCGACGACAGCGTTGTGTCTGTTACGCGGACGGTTTCGTTCACTCGGCGATGGCGGGCAAGAATAGCCACACGCTTTGTGGAAGTGCCTGCACATATCATAAATACAGGGGTAGCGGTGGGCTTTATGAAGGTGCCTGCAAGCGGACCAAATAAACAGATGACGTCTGAAAGCGTGAGCACGGCTAGGACCGGGCGGTGCCGTGGGTGCGGGAGTCTACAGTCAAGCGGGCGAGATACTCCGAACGGTCTGAGACAGGCTAGTCAAACGGTGATGGTTCTGTCTGACTGGCCATCAGAGACGTTAAGATTATCCAGCGAGACGCTTTGTACGATGTTGGAGGGGCGAAACGGTGACATATGCGAACGTTGTCAACTGTTATGCTGATAACGACAAAGCCAACCTGATGATTCCGGGCTCCTTCTGCATTCGATGCCAGCAGCTTTCATTGATACGTTGGAAGGTTCGCCCTTCATAAAAACTTAGCATATGAATGTCAACTGATACAGCTTGGTGCACCGATTCGCAAATAATTAGCTTCGAGAATGTCTGTCTCTCAGCTCAGTCAGCTAGGCAGCTTTATCGCGGACATAGATGAATCGCCATCATTTACATTGTGAAAATGTAAATATGCTGCGGATGCTGTGTAGTTTTCACCGTCTACCCTGTCTCGATTTAGGCCGCAGCGCCTTGCATGAGCAATCGGTTTAGGAAAACATGATGATGACTTCTTTACGGACGATTCCTGATGAAACTATGGAGTCGCACGTTTGAGATCATTTAGCGACTGAAGCCGCACGCCTTTATCTGCTCTTGCTGTGGAGATTTGACATCAGTCTTCCAAAACGCCTGAAAATGAGTGGTCCTTCGATTTGCGCGCAAGAGGGCGTGACAACCTTCACGCATCAACTCACACATTTGTCTACGCGATCGTGCATTGCCTCATGCGTCAGAAATTACGGGTTTCATCTCGTTGGTACACCTACTCGCCGGAACCTAGACCCGGTGTCAACCCGTGCTTTTTCGCGATTCGAAAATTGTATGCTTCCAATGTTAATTAATAGAGCAGGAACAATAGTGATGTTGTTGCAACGTTGCAGAAGTGCGATGACAGAATTCTGAAACCGGAAGCAGTGCGATGACAGTTGCAGAAGCCCCATCAAACAGACGGCACCGAAGGGTTTTGAAGATATTATCGCACAACTTGGAATGAATCGTACTGCTTGTTGCCGAAATTGCGTGGTTATGCGATCGCTGCCTACAAAGATGCCAGCCTGTTGAAAACGTCCCGGGGCAGACCGGGCCGTTAAGACTTCCATTTTGCTGGTTAGTTGACAGTAACGCTCGATCCCCCTACGGCGTCGTCCGTTATAAGAACCAGGAGCAAATTACGTTAAGGCTTCTTGGTGAAAAGAGAAGCAGAAACGACGCAGCGCATGCAACCGACGCAAGTACGTGCAGAGAGCTATGACACAGCGCGTTGCGAGAAGACGAATTCAGTGACAGAGACCACAGACGTCTCACCCTCAAAGGCCGCCTGTCTTGTTTGTACCGCTGCAGCACAATTTGCTTACCGGCCTGTCAGCTCTTGATTATTTTGAGTGCCGGCGGAATCCAAACCGGTGCGTGGTATGCCGCGGCTGAGCCGGAAGGCCGGCTCGACTGTTTGAGGACCACTGAGTTCCGGCGCACACAGCGCGAGCCGACGTGAGGTGACAAAAGCCGCCGCCCTCTGTGGACCCAGCGTGCACCCCACCCCGGCGCTTCCCGTAACGCGTGGGTGGGCACAACCGGACGTCCGGCCCGGCGCCCCGCCAGTGAAAAGGCCTTCACATGCGATCGATGAAGTTAGGTGTGGTCGCGATAGCGCGAGGCTGCTGGCGTCAGCGCCGGCCAAGCCAGACGTCAAAGCATGTGGCGACGTATGGGTTCGATGGTTAAACACTCGCGATTCAAGATAAATCAAAGTGCGTCGATGCATTGCTTACTGGCGTAAATGCTCGCGCAATCAAATTTTCGTGGCCAGCTGGCAAAATCCTGACAGTTGTATGCAGGAAGCGGAAATCATGTAATGCATATATGATACGAATCACATCATACGTATGCATGCATAGGGCTCACTTTTGACGCAATTTCGGCTGATCTGTATTCTGGGATGAGGCAATGACTGGGAGCTCCCGATCTCCAAGCGTGTTCAGATGCACGCATACATAGATACACACACACGTGTATATATATATATATATATATATATATATATATATATATATATATATATATGTATATACGTGTGTGTGTGTGTGTGTGTGTGTGTGTGTGTGTGTGTGTGTGTGTGTGTGCGCGCGCGTGTGCGTGTGCGTGTGCGTGTGTGCGTGTGCGTGTGCGTGTGCGTGTGCGTGTGCGTGTGCGTGTGCGTGTGCGTGTGCGTGTGTGTGTGTGTGTGTGTGTGTGTGTGTGTGTGGTAATGATAGTGTGATCCCGTGTGGAAAATCTGCGAATATGTATTGCGGAAACTGTATGCGTGAAATGTAGGAATGGCGTTAAATGTAAAGTGAATTGGGCCACGTTATATTCCACGTTTGGGGCGTCAGTTATGCTTGATATCCCGTCGAAGGTAAATTGGCTTTCACACACCTCTGGTATCTGCAAACGTCGAACACAAGACAAAGTGTAACTTGGAAAGTTGACGCCTTTTTCCTACAAGGGACTCTCTGCTCCAGTCCGTTTTAGCATGGTAAATAGCACGTAATGGGGTTAGTGACCAGATTTTGCCGCAAAGCCTTAACGTACCGCCATGCTCGGCACGATCCGTCCCGCCCTCAGATGTCATCCGACCTTTAGCCACAGGCCGCAGGTCGGCGCCACAGGCCGCAGGTCATCTCAGTCAGGGGTCTCAGGCCGCAGGTCATCTCAGTCAGGGGCAAATAACAAGCGCATAAAGCGACTGGAATCCACCCCGCCACGGGTGGGTGAACCGGGCCGCATGCACTCCAACCAGTTGAGCTATTGGAACGAACGGTGGATGGAGGAGCCAAATAAAAACGATTCGTGTTATTTCAAATTTTCAAGCATGTTCGCAAGCGGAGCAGCGCATTGCATGAGCAGCTGACCCAGTACAGGTCTCAAGCCTGTGTCTTCTACGCAGGACAGGTCTCCTGAATGCGATTCAGTCCCCCCCCCCCCCCCCCGTCCCCGTGCCTGTGCCGGGGCCTCTGTCCGCTTCGATCACAGCGCCAGAGTAGACTCCTCGACCTGTGGTTTTTCCGGACAGCTGGGGACTCAGCTGCGTTGTAGAATGTCAAGGGATGGGACCGCTCGATGGCCTATCCAGCAGCGCGCTAGACCCCGAGCTCAACGAATTCCACGGTACCGACGGGTGACAAAACGTCACAACGCACCGTATTAGCATTAGCGCTCTCCTGTTTGGAGCTCCTTCCCGGGCTCGCTTGTATTTGACAAAAGAACAACAAAAAACAGCTCATACAGTAAAACATTAATGTTCCGATATATGCTCTACACAAGCTTACGCGGCGAGTGCTGGAAAGTACGGACGAATACTAAGCTCTAAGTGTCGTCTGGCTGGTATGCTCCGTTGCAATTTGTCTCCATTTTGACAATTTTGTCACTTAATATCTCGCAAGTGTTCATTCTTGCACTGATGATATCCGGTGAGTTGGAATTTCCAGTCCGTTGAAAAAGACTGCTGCAAAGATTCGAAAATTTCGCTACGAGCAGAAGAAGCTGCGACAGAAGCTGCAGAGGCGCGACAGGCGGCTCAAGTGCCTCAAACGCACTCTGGATGCCCTCAAAGAAAGCCGGATCGTTGATGCCGAGCTTCTCGAGGTGATCCGATCTCGATATGAAAACCCAATCGTGTCAGCGCTTTTCACCAACGAAGTTGTCGGTGGCGGCAGGAAAAGTCAAGTGGCCGGAGGTATTCTGAAGAAATCAAGAAGCTCTGCCTCACCTTTCTACTACTCCTCGAGGGTGTATAGGTTCCTCTCAAGGAACTTCTCTCTGCCGGGTGCAACATCGCTACAAGAGTGGACGAGAAGCGTCAGCTGCGAGGTGGGCGTCCTCAACGAGGTGCTACAGACGCTGTGCTGTGAAGTGACAGCCAAGAAAATCGACCCCCAACTGCTGCTTGGTGGTTGATGAGATGGCGATCCGGAAGGCGAAGGTGTACTCGCAGCCCAAAGACAAACTCGTTGGTCATGTTGATCTGGGTGCAGGGGACGTGGAGGACACTAGACTGGCAACAAATGCCCTAGTGTTCATGGCCGTTGGTCTCAAAGGTGTGTGGCGCCATCCTGTCGCCTACTTTCTCACAGACCACGTTTCAAGTGAGACTCAGGCAGAACTGGCCAAGACTGTCTTATGTACTTTGAGCGACGCAGGACTGCAGGTGCGAGCGTTCGTGGCCGATGGGCTCCAAGCCAACCTGTCCATGTTCGGCCACTTGGGTGTTCAGAACCTACAGTCAAAACAACTTCAGCTTCCCATTGTTCCTAACGACTTCCTGCATCCTGCAACCAACCAGAAGATGTATGTTCTGCAGGATGTGGTGCACGTGCTGAAACTGCTGCGAAACCTTCTTGGCGAATACAGGAGCCTACAACTGGATAGTGAAGAGGTATCCTGGAGGTACATTCAGGTAAGAGTATGCCAAATTTAGTAGCAATAGTGATCATAAACAATTTAGTAGCAATTTAGTCCCAGCAAAACCAAGTATAATGCTAACAAACTACATTTTACTTAAGTATCACTCTGTTTTTCTGCATACATCTATCCCATCATCTGTGTAGTTCGCGTCTAGATGCATGGGTAGAGACTTCAGAAACTTAACTTAATCTGAGAGCACGGCGATACTCTTACACTAATGACTGAACCTGTTCAGCCCGTTTTCAGCTTTCCGCAGCCAAGGTAAAATAACGATTGTGGATACCTTTACAGGCGCTGTACGACCTGCAGCACAGCGAGAGTATCCGGGCGGCCAACAACTCTCTCGCCTGCACGTCCAGTACGAAAAGAACAAAGTGAAAGTTAAGCTTGCTGCCCAGCTGTTCAGCAGCTCGGTGGGCAAAGCTCTGCTGTACCTAGCAGAGTCGGGCCACCATGAGTTCATCGGAGCGGGGGCGACAGCCCGCTTCATCCCGCTTGTTGATCAGGCATTCGACTACCTCAACAGCAGCAACCCCTACGGGAAGGGCTTCAAGACTCCTGTAACTGCCAACAACTTGATGTGAGTTAAATTAATTAGCATTATGAACAGCCTGAGAAATCCAAAGTGTGAGTTTTCTTTCCAGCAAGGAAATATCTTAGGATTGCCAAATACCAGCTATCATATACACAGCATCAACAATCATGCTAGTGAAATGCTCTTTGAAAATGGCGTTGGCATAAGGCGTGATGTGCTCTCGTGCTTGATCGCCCGTTATCCCCATAGGCAGATCAAGCGATAGGAGCAGAATGTCCCAAACTGAAATGTGGGGCAAAAGTGTGCCTTTTTTCCCTGCAGCTGGCCACTTATGTCATATGCTCCCCCACGCCCATCCTACCCCCCCCCCCCCCCCCCTCCAATCACCGGGCGAAATTGACCATTCAGGTATGTATGGTCAATTCCCACCCCGGTCGCCGATCAACAACGCGTGAACTGCCCGCTCCCCCACAAACAAAATGTAGCGACTGGGCGACCTCCGGATATCAGCAATTCATTTTGAACATTATGTTGTGAGGGCGGTTTGTGGCCGAGCAATCGCCTCAGTAAAGGGTATAGATGTCGCTGTTATTCCTTTTTTAGTGTGCTGACTGATTATCATTCATGCTAGGCTTCGACGTGAGTTCCTGGCCAAATTCAGTTCCGTGTTGTTCGGGCTGCAGACAGCATGAGGCCAACCGGTACTGTAGACGCGACGCTTCACCTCGGTCCTGGGCCTCTGTCTCACGACGCAGACCGTCATGGACGTCAGTGAGACCCTGCTGCGGGAGGGGTTCGTCCATGTACTGCCATACAAGATGTTCCAAGACCATCTAGAGCTGCTGTTCGGCCGGATCCAACGTATGGGCGGCATCAACAACCCAAACGTGGCCCAACTGCAACATGCCATGCGCAGACTCATACTGCACAACTTCATATCGCCATCTACCACCGGGAGCTGCATGTCACGGGATGACGATGACGACGGCCTGCTCCAGATCTGTCGTCCAAAACGGCAGAGGCCGACGCTCAGCGAGAGTGACCCCATATCGGCGGTCGTGCAGCATCTCCTCACGCCAGAGGACACCGGCTCGGGGTTCGTTGACAACTGTGTTGGCTACATTTCCGGCTATGTGTGCCGCAAGCTGGTGGAAACGAGCGCGGTCGGGTGTGGTGAGTGCATTGGTGCACTTCTGTGCAACGACGACGACCCTCCGTCGCATGAAGTGATAGGTCTCGTAAAAGTGCCGGACAGCGGCGGGCTGCTCATTCCGTCGGCGCCGACGTACGCGATCGTTACGGCAGCTGAGCGGCATTTGACCGCTTTGCGTAAGTGTGGTAAGATGGCCCGAGCAAAACTGTCACTGAGTATCCAGTGCAGTGTCCTGGCGCGGGTAATGACTGAACGCAGCCACGAGCTGTTCCCTGGTGTGCAAGACCGCATGTTCGAGCCGCGAGCGGATGAGTGCCATGCTGTGGTAATGGTGAAACAGATCGTCGCCAGGTATCTTCGTGTTCGCCTGCATGCCTATGGGCAAAATGCCACAGTGGGTGGAATGCTCCGTACCCATGTGAGGCACAACCTGCACAAGCAGGTGCTCTTTGCACACCAGTAGTCCAGTACATCAGTGATAGGTAGACTTGCGTGTGGGTATAATGTGTTATTGTGATATTTCCAAATTAGTTTTCTGTCTCAAGAAATACCTGTGCTGGTGACCGCAAGTAGATTTACTAGTTTCATAGTTTTGGGGCTGTGAGTCGCGTGGACATGCAAGTCCTGTGCATTAGCATTGCTTGTACGGTGTACATACTAAACGTAGTTTGCGTAGTATACTAGGCGTAGTTTTGGGCTGTAAGGTGTGTCAACGTGTAAGTTCTGTGCATTAACGTTGCCAATAGCACGGTGTACATGCTCTGAATTACATGATACACTATGCGCATATCTTGGTGCCTCTGCAGGCGGCCGGAGTACCGAGCCGACGGTGCTGGACATGGCTTATATTCTTGTAACGTACCAAATCGAGACATCAGCTCTGGTCTTATCTGAGTGTGGATGGGGACAGACCTATTCTCTCACGCAGGTGAACAACATGCGTGCAGTGCATACAAAGGGATAACCATAGCCTGAACTCCAGCAACCCACCGTGGAAGTTACTTCGCCCATAACCAACGACGCAAGAATGTCCTCCGTCTCCCAACAAGCTGATGCAAATAATGACATTGGCGTCAGTCGAAGTGCCGTCTGCGAAAAGATTCGCGCTTTCCAACGACTTTGGGTCGTCGATCCGACCTGGGAGGACCCAACTGCCGAATACATTTAAAGCTGGATACAGTTAGCTAACATTCATGACAATTATCTTGCTCGGCTTTGCTTCTGACTATCTCAAGCCGAAGCCACAAGCCAGGAGAGGGTGATACGACTGGCCCGGCCCCTCTGCTCGCTGGAATGTTGCAAAGGACCACATCCGGATGAGGGTTCAGAACAACTGTTTCCAGCGTTATCGTTATGGTATCTTTTCTTTCTTAAAGGGACCACTTGTTTTCTTCTGAGACCAGATTTTACCCTACCTCCCTCACCTCCCCCCCCCCCCCCCCCACACTTGTGCTACGACGCCAAATCGCAAAATCAGTATGCCTAGATCAGTCTGTCAAGCCGGTACCCATGCCCTCGGAGCAAACTTTGCTGTGTCGTATTGCGTAAAATTGATGTCTTAAACAGCCCCAGAATTTTCAAAGCCCTCGCTCCCATCATTTCCTAATCACACGCCTTCGAAGGTCGGCCATTCGCATAGGATTATCATTGCGAACCTAACTCTTGCCCCTCTCCGCGTGGTGACGCTAGTGTCGCAAGACGGGAACAACCGGCCGGTCGCCGCGCCAATGGGAGTAGGCTGTCTAGACTTGTATAGGTCAATGGAGTAGGCTGTCTAGACTTTTATTGGTCAATGCAAACACCATTCTGAAAGGGAGGTTGAATCTCGGAACAGTTTAACCTCATCATAATTTTGTGTTCTTCCGTAGGATATACCTAGCTAGGGGTTAAGCGTTATGCGGCGTTCGTAGCGCAGTCGCGTATCGCGGTTACCTGGCGTATCATATCCGTGAGTTGCGATAGTTGCCATGACTACGCCTTGTACGAGGCATCTCCTGTGCGGTTCGTTTTCAACAATTGGTGGCATTCAAAATGCTCGGTCTGTGAATGTTGTATCATGCATATGTGCACAAGCCCCCCCCCCCCCGCAATACAAAACACTTGACTGTAGCATCATAAGGCCAATATCATAGGGTTTTACTGTACTTACCTGACCGTACTCACATCACTGTGATAAGAAGATTGGGAGCTGTTACAAATCAATATTGCAAATGTTCACATAATCATACCTATAGACAGAGCAAATTATGCAAGTTGAGCTGTTCAACTCTGCCACCAGGCACAAAAGGCACAGATAAGTCTAAGGCTATCTAACGGCTTGCCAGCATTGGACAAGCCTAGTCATGGAATGCAATAGACCGCAAACGCCGCATGGCATATAACACCATGTTATATCATCACACATGCAAACATCGCACATTCTGATCAGGTTAAACTGTTCCACGACTCACTGTGCATTCCAGAAATGTGTGCTAACACCGAAATGACGGATAATTTCTTCAGTCTAACCGGGAACCGCCAGCCGCACGCCGCCAAAACATACTATTCAAACTAATGGGTTGCGTAGGGGTGCGGTCAAACCCTTTTCATTTCCTCACTACTCAAGACCATTTATAATTTCTTCTCACGACGGCAGAAGAAAAAATACCGACACAAGAAGAACTTGGTATTTGTTCGGTTCTAGCGCATTACTGACGTAATTTATTGGGAACACTGATACGCACTGATACCACGATTGTCCCCCGGCGGTCGTGCTTCAGCTTACCCCGTTTCTGCCTTAGTTTTTTGTCGTTGTGGGGCAATGCGTCGGTGGTATTTTTGTTAAGATTCCATCACACATTGCCCTGGTAGCGCTCACTGTATTCAGTCTCGCCTATCTTAATTTCAAAACAGTAATTAGTGTATTTCTTCTTCAGCGTCGCGTGCTCACGCCATAATTTAGGCTCCGCCCCTTCCCGCCGCCAGGAAGTGCTGCCACCCGCCAGCTGCTGTAAGGACGACGGAGCGGGTAGCTGATCCGCACTTGTGCTGCCGACAGCCTAATATCTCTCGGAATTATGTTATTTAGTTTTAAGTCGTTGTAACAACTAGTTCGTAAGTTGATTTAAGTTAAGTTTAAGGTTACGACCCAAGATGCCATCAACATCTCCCCTCCGGCGACCGCCCCGGCGAGGGGCTTGTCTACCCTCCTCCACTTCCCCTCCGGAGGGGCCGAGCTTCGTGCTCATCAGAAACGACGCAGGCAGCGGCAGCGGGCTACGCACCGGTCCGAGTGCTCCAGCCTCAGGAGCGGCCCTCGCCGCGGGAGGCGTGCCCTCATCCTCCCCCTTTAACACCAGCTCCGCGACGGCGCCCCCTTCCTCCTCCGCGTCCTGTTCAGCAGCCCGAGGTATCGAGCCAGCGTTGTGCCTCAGCGCAACGCTCATCCTCAGCACGTCGCCCCTCCCCAGCAGATCAGCCGCGTCCAGTGCTGCGTACAATCGAGCCCGCGCCAGCCGACCCAGTTACAGCGAACCTGGCGACCGCGAGCCTCCCTCAGCAGGAACCCGTCCCAGCAAACTCAGAGAGCCTCTCCCCCACCCCAACACGTCGCTGTTGGTCCACTCCAACCGTGCCGGCGTCCCAAGAAGCCCCATTCGATGCCTCAGCCGCCGCGCTCCCGACGCCAACCCCCCGGGCCAGTCCCTCAGTCGAACGCCGAGCCCGGCCCGTTACGCGCTCCCGCCGTCGCGTCCGTCGATCGCTCCCTTACTGCCGCTCCGCTGGATGGTCCCCCTCCCTGCCCTAAAGAATCCCCAGCTCGGTGAATTCTTGCTCCAATGGAATACTAGGTCTCTGGTATCCCATTGAGCAGAATTCAAGGAATATATGATCAAAAACAAACAATTGATAGCCGCCGTTCAAGAGCCCTTATTTAACCACTCGGATTCTTTTAATTATAGCTTTAAGATCAATGATTATTGCCTCTACATACATAACGTAAGCGAAACCCCGCGCTGAGGCGGTTCGGCCTTGTTTGTCTCAAGTAACCTTTTGCATCGTCAAGTCCATTTTAATGCTCATTTCAATTCAGTTGCAATAAAGGTAAAAATAGCGCAGTTAGATCTTACTCTTCTTTCTGTTTACATTAGCCCCACTAGCCCTGTCTCCTCGGCTGATCTCTCCGCCTCACTCGCACAAATTCCCTCGCCCTGTCTCCTTCTTGGGGACCTGAACGCCCATCTTCGCGCATGGGGTTGCAGCACGACATAAGCAAGGGAAAGGGTTTTACACACACTCATGGACACTCACGACCTCATATTTATCAACGAACTGACACCTACGCATGCACATCACCACGGAGGCACAGTGACATACTCTGTTATAGATCTAGCCTTAACAACACCACGCATAGCACCACTCTTTACACACAATGTTCAATCGAACACGCTTTTTAGTGACCACTACCCGATCCCCACAAATTTAGAGGTTCCATCAGGGCAAATATACTTCAAATTTCTTCCCTGATGGAATGTTCGCAGAGCGGACTGGGCATGTTTCCAAAATTATATAGATGAGCCACACCCTTCAGGCACAACTCCGACTTCCCTACATTTCTAAACACTATTTTAGCCTCAGCGCACCAGTTCGTTCCACACACTCATCGTCAACCAGGGCACAAACATGCGCCCTGGTGGAACGATGAGTGTCAGCGCTCAGCAGCCCTGCGACGCCGGGCTATGCGTGCCTTGCGTAATTGCATTTGCAGAGCTCATGAAGAGGAGTTTCGCGGAGCTAGACATCAAGCTGATATAGTCATTAAACGCGCAAAAATGAAAGCTGGGAGCAATATTCAAATTCGTTCAACCGTTTTACCCCTATCTAAAATATGGTCACTGATTTGGTGTTTCACAAATAAACGAATGCCACATTGTAAAACCCCGCACCTTGTAGTCAGCAACCAACACTACAGCATCCCATTCGAAGTCTCCACAAAATTTGTCACACACTTCGCCCGTGCATCATCATCCAAACAGTATTCCCAACTGATCACTAACACACTTAATGCCACACTGCTCGCACTCAACTTTACGCCTGCTAACACTGAGACATTCAACGTACTCTTCACACCCTATGAATTGGACTTTGCGATCAGTAAGTGCGGAAACACTTCTGTCGGTCCAGATCAGTTAGCCTACCCCTTCTTTAGAAATCTTGCTAGGTCTGGACTCACCAACCTTCCGTCGGCTTTCAAAGATATGTGGGTTAACGGCTTCTTCCGTCCCTCATGGCGCTCTAGCACACTTATCCCTATACTTAAGCCTTCTAAGCCTCCCTCTGACCCTTCGAGCTATCGCCCCATCTCTCTTACTAACTGCGTTTCTAAAGTATTCGAACGAATGGTCAACGGACGTATCAGGGTGTTCCCTGAGTCAAATCACATTTCTTCACCTTTTCAGAACGGCTTTCGTCCCGGCCGCTCCACGGCGGACAGCCTGGTCCGCATTATAGATTCAGTTCAGCTCTGATTTCAGACTTAATCTACTACGGTAGCACTATTAGTAGATCTAAAGGCCGCTTTCGACTTTGACTAAAAGTGCCCTCCTCATTAAACTGCATGAAATCGGAGTTCCTGGCCGGTTCGCCGCTTTTAAAACTGCCCAACTGATAGGACGTTTTCTGTGCGTTGCGGAAATACTCATTGTTCTCCGACGACGCAGGATCACGGTCTTCCTCAGGGCAGTGTCTTATCTCCAACCGTCTTCCTTGTGATGATAAATGATGTTTTCAATGATATTAATATTTCTCCACATTTTCAGTATTCTTTAAACGCGGACGACCTGGCTGTGTGGCACACGCATGCTAATGTCGATCGCGTACTGCATTATATACAATTAGCTTTTAATGATATTCACGCCTGGTGTGCACGGTGGGGACTGCAGATTTCACCCACAAAGTCAGCTGTAATTACCTTCTCTAGGCGAAATATTGCTCAACCTCTCATCCCCTGGATCTTAATGGTGAAATAATCCCTCTAGTTGACAGTTTTAAATACTTTGGAACAACATTATGTCGTCGTCTTACTTTCAATGCTCGTTTTGCTGATCTTAAGCAACGATGCGTCAGACGATTGAACATAATGAAATGCATAGCAGGGCGGGAGTGGGGCGCCGACAGACGCACTCTCCTCCGCTTCTATACCACCCTGATACGCCCGATCTTGGACCACGAC
Source organism: Pollicipes pollicipes (assembly GCF_011947565.3). Taxonomy (NCBI): domain Eukaryota; kingdom Metazoa; phylum Arthropoda; class Thecostraca; order Pollicipedomorpha; family Pollicipedidae; genus Pollicipes; species Pollicipes pollicipes. Next base: position 25,414,758 of record NW_023596921.1, read on the forward strand.
TTTCTTTTTTATATTTCTTCCAAAAAAATCGAAACCCTGTAGACCATCCAAAACGCAGCCCTCCGCATAGTGAAGGGTGCACTTCGCACCTCCCCGGTCTCAGATCTGCTCGCGGACACGAGTATCCCCTCCCTGTCGCACCGACAAAAATCACAACTTCTCAGATTTTACGCACTCGGCACAGCGCACGTTGGTAATCTCACATACAACGCCCTCGCACACCTCCGCCCCAGCCGCACACTTAACGACGCGGAACTCCAGCATCCAACCATCAGCACTCGTGTTATTCGAGCGCAGCGAGCGCTTAATGTCCCTGACATTCCCTGCAACCCAACTCCCAGTCCCCGACCCTGTTGGGGCGGCCCTATACCTAACGTAGTCTTTCTGTCTAAACACAAAAAACGAAGCGTATCAGAAACCGAAGTGCATGCACTCTTCGCTGTGTTCAGAGGAGAATATGACCGGCACACGTTTGTTTACACTGACGGCTCCCGACGCGATGGTCGCACAGGAGCTGCCTTCGTACATCATAATTATCACAAATCAAACCGCCTGTCAAATTACAATACTGTGCACACGGCTGAACTAACAGCAATCTTGGTAGCCCTGCTCTACATCAAGCGAGGTAATCTACAAAGAGCAGTCATATGCACCGACTCTCACTCGTCGTTACAATCTCTCATCACTCTCCACAATTCACCCCACCCAACTTTAAACGGCATACGACGAACGCTCTGCTCCCTTCCTCAACAAACTCAAGCAATATTTCTCTGGGTACCTGGACACGCAAATATTCAAGGAAACAGCGCTGCTGACGAAGAAGCAAAACGAAGTCTCATGCTTCCGGAACGTAATCATCTTCATTGTCCCGTTTCTGATATTCTAGCAGCTATCAATTTACGTTTCCGTCTCTTTCTTCAATCCGAAAGGGATCAACGCGCTCATCACCACCTTTGCCCAAGCAGACCCATATTTCAGCACTGGCCGACAATAAATCACGACAATCGCCTGAAGGAAATGCCGCTTGCCAGACTGCGCATCGGTCACACCAAAATCACCCACTGCCACCTTTTCGAACGCACTCCTCCTCCGCTGTGTCATCGCTGCGGCATCCCTTTCACAATAAATCACTTCCTCCTCGCGTGTCCGGTGTATCAACGATCAAGGCAGCCGCTCATCAATTACACCAACACTAATCAGCTTCCATTCACTCTCCATTCTCTACTCGGTGATTCTTATTCTGATTTGATCGTTCTCCTCTTTGAGTTTTTACACAATACAAGATAACATGTTTTCATTTGAATAAAAGGTTTTCTCCCGCATAATTTGGCAAAGCTTGCAAGTTTTTCCCTATTGGCTAGGAGTCCTGGTTTTTCTTAGTTAGGACTTTCCAGGACTCAATAACATCACACAACACAAGGTCGTGCCGGGCAGCAGAGGCCGGGGCCGATCCCCCCTTTGCTGCGATGAAGCGGGTCGGCATCCATCCATCGCACAGGTCGCCGACAAGTCAGCTGAGCCAAAGCCATCGCTGACATGGACACCCCACACAGGACACACGGCACCACAGGAGAAAGGCGGAAGGTCCGGTGAGGAGGCTCACTTGTTCAAACGTACTGAGTGTTATGTCGTCATGAAATAAATATATCTGTTGCTGCGGTCCGATTTACTTGCTATGATCTTGCTGGACAAAAATGAGCCAAGTTTACGCAACATCACTTACAAATACGCTCTCCCTTGCTTTGCGCCGGAGAGCATAAGCCGGTTTAACGTAATCGTTGCCTGGCATTTTGCCGGAAGTGAATTTCCACCCTCGGAGGTGACTTTAGGTCCGTCACGGGAAAAAAGGGGCCTTGCATCGGCCCGCAAAAAATTGATACGCACCGAGGAATCCATACACCTGTCTACGACTTCCCCGTGGTATTCGTAACACGAATAGAGTCGATGAACGCAGCAGGAGAGTATTATTGCCGGTGATCGCCAGAAATGGTTGAAATTGCTCGTACGCAGCCATGCTGCTCTCCGTTTGAAGCACTTTCAAAGTTTTCATTTACGCCTAAAGCGATCTTTCAACAGAGCTGTTTAACGTTAAAATGGCAGTATGACTGGTAGGTTGTGCGTGCCAGTATTGTATGAAGAGTAAATGACGCAAATGCGTAAATGAATGTACGTGCATATTCTTATTGATCTCCGGTGGCTGGGTCATGCTTGTTAGCCAATCCTTTATCAAAAGAAATGACTGCTTCCACCCGGGTTTTGTGACCCATTGATCCCACCCGAGTTTTGTGGCTCCCAACTTTTGATATCATTTAGTTTGGGCATGGTAGATACATGTGCGATACATCTATTGAAAGTGAGAAACACGACGATGGCAATGTTCTGGTGTATTTAATTTCTGACTTAAGTTGAGTGATGTGTTAAGACAAGATGCAAATACAAACATCTAGTATGACCACACCACATGAGCAGATAATTTTTAATTTAGGTGCTTGTCAGAGTTTATGTCAAAATTGGCTTTGATTGTTAAAAAATATGCCGAATTTGCCAATGGCTTTGTCAACTGAAAAAGAGCCGGCCCAAACTATCAGCTATGTAGTGTTGTAACCTAGAATTTGGAAACTATGTACAAATTATCACCAACCTTCCAGCCTTACATTTAACTGAACAAACGGAATTAAGACTGTCAGACTGTTGCTGACATTCTTCACAGGTTGGCACGATGCAAGACGATGTGCCCGCAAAAAGGGTATAGTTTTGGAAGACCGTGTCCCTGTTGAGGGGGGGGGGGAATGGGCACTGAAAAACAGTAAACGCCTTCAAGATTCTCCAACAAATGGGTTACACCCCAGATTTTGCCCAACTTTTTCTCAAATTGGGGGGCCTGGTGCCCAAGTTGGGAACCAAAGTCTCGCCGTCCCTCAACTGAAAAGGGTATTGCACTCCTGGTTTGTGAGAAGATAAATGATTTCATTTTTGTCATAATGTGTGAAAATGACACAAAGGCGGACGTCCTAAACCGCTCCTTCAAGATTATCAAGCATCTAATTGACCCTTCATTACTTAGTCCGCCTCGATCTCTCAGTTGGATAGAGCGCCTGCATTCTGGTCCGCCTGCTGCTGGCGGGTTGAGTTCCAGTCGGTTTTGGCGGTCGCTGCTTCTAAACAGGTATGGCCTGCGGCCGGTGGCAGCGGCCGCGCGTAAGGTCAAGCGGCGTTAGAGAGCAGGACGGCCCGTGCTGCACATTGCGGCACATTGAGCTTTCCGCCATCAAATGATGATGATGATTATGATTTGGGGTTTTAGGGCGCATCGACTGCTGTAGGTCATGCAGCGCCCACCCATCCAATGATATCGTTGACATGGAAGTGCGCAATGGAATGGTATGGGTCAGGGCTCGCACAGCAGGCACTGCTCAGCGTGCTCTCTGAGCCCAGAAATCCAAAAATTCAAAAAGTTCGGATTAAATCTGTAGAAAGTTGTTAATGCGGCGGCACGGCTGCTGATGGCGTTCAGAACTTCTCCAGCCAAGATCACATGAAATCATTTGTATCTTAACACTCGAACAGGTGGATGGGGGATCAAATTGACCCCCTCGAAGGTTTTTCCCGAATGGTCTCCGAACGGCGCGGTGTAGCCGCGCCCAATTTCACCTAGTTGTAGACAACTAAATAGCGAGTCGTTTGACATAAAAGCTGAGATGTACCTCGTAAGGTCGCTGACCTGTGGCAGGTCAAAGTCAGCACATGGTTTCAGCGAAGGCAATTTCTAGGGAATCGTCCAATCTGATACAGTTTCGAAGTGTTTGACGAAGCCACACATCTCTGAGATGCTGTCTTAGGCACCACAAATATTGAATGAGCAAATTGCGCTGACGTAAGGTCGCGTATGAAGGTCAGACCAAGGTCATAACCAGCCTGACTAATTACTCTAGGGCTTGCTGTATGGGACAGTTTCTGGCGCTCATCTCGAATTTATTGACAGCAGGAACCGCATTATACATCTTCCATTGACTTATAAGAAGTCAGAAAAGGTCATTGACCTAAGATAACCCGGGTCGGCAACTTGTTTTGGGAACATACCGCCTAGCGTAACCTTTGTCGCTTATTCAAATGCAAAACTCAGAGCAGTCTTGTATGGTTTTGGTCACCATGACCTTCAAAAGGTCAAGTAAGGTCACTGATCTCAAATAAGCTTTTGACCTTTTGCTTAGAAACGGTTGCCTAGGTTCTGGGGGCACTTTGGAGACCAGCCTGGAATTTGACCCTGTTTGACCTTCTTCGACCTGAGGGTCATGACCTAGAAAGCTCACACTTTGACCTAAATCAGTTCATGTACAGGTCAAGACACCCTGTAAATTTGGTGCCTCTAGCTTCCTTAGCTCCCGAGATCTCAGGTGGGTCAAATTGCCCCCCCCCCCCCACCCCCACCCGAACGAAGGATATCTAGCCGGCCACCCGGACGCGTGTTAAGAGGATGATATACTTTAAACTCGCACGATTAAATGAGCAAATATTTCGATAAAAAATTAGTAGTTGTTGCAGAACACAAGTGAGTCCAGCTTGTGGGACGGCCACGTGCACGCCAGGAGCCATAAAAACTATAAAAGATGCTCAAATACGTCCATGACTATCCGCAGAAGTACGCATTATGCGTCTGAATAGCATAACAAACTGATCGTGCTATGTTACGTTTTCAGTATTCACAGCTACTCAACAAGCCATCGGGCCTGGTCACAACCAGACCTGGTAACAATGTCAGAGCGTCACATACGGGCACTACCGCAATTGGTCAGCGGTACCCAAAATCGGCTACAGAACCCGAACTGTGCATCCACACAATTACGCAGCCGGCGGGCTGAGCTGAGCCAAGCCAATTCGCACCGTGCGACTGCAGTACAACGCGTTCTGTCAAACAACAAGGATCATACTTGCTGAAAGGTACTACCGAATTGTTCCCAGGATGGAGGTCGGGCAGCCCTTCTTGGCTATTTATGTACAACCAAAGCCCACACCATCAATGCTACATGCTCTTAAAATTGGGGCTGAGACGCCCTGGCCCCTGCTCTCTCCCCCTCCCACCCAACCCTCTTCCTGGGCTTCTGTCTTCTGATGCGCCCAGCAATGTGAGATACCAACTTTTTGCCTAATCTACGGGCATGCTGATCCACGCAGCCCAGCAGAATGTAAGCATCCGCATAAAATGTTCGGTAATCCCAGAACACAAGTTGTGTGAAGAGCGTTTTTGAAAGAACATTACACATTACACAACATGGTCGTTCACGCAGCAATCCGCTGGTTCCGGGCGTCTACGCAACAGCCCGTTCCGACGGGTGCGATGAGCCACTAGGTCGTCCTCGTTGCTCATCACGATACTGTTCCGTACGAGCACTTTCACCAGCCTGGTCGTGACAATGAGCCACGGCAACTGATGTGCGGCACTCGATGAACGGACAGAAGACATTAGGCAGCGACGGCTCACCGGCCGAGACGTGCGCCGACGCCATCTGCCACGTATTGAGGTAGTCGCGCAGCAGACACTGTTAGACCTCGTGGGCCCTTCGACTGCCGCACACTAAGTCCGGGGTAGCGTCGGCAGCAGCAGTCTAAAGCCGCTGCACCGCCACCGAGGCGACGGGCGGCTGCCGGACGGGCAGGGGGGGGGGGGGGGGGGGGGTGGCGGCGGGGGCGGCATTCAGCTAGCATCGGTGGGGCGCACCAGCTAATCCAGCTCGGTGGGCCCACCGCGTGCTGGTTAAGCGCGTTGGTGAAGCAGGATGGGACGGCTACCGCTGACACCCGCCGAAGTGGGCCGACCAGAACCAGGCAGGCCACCTGTGCAGCTGATGGTCATGCTCCTACGACCAGATGCACGCCGACCGTTGAAAGCTCACGAGATCACGAAGAGTCCCAAAACTCAGTACAGCTCCTAAACACACGTCTTTTTCAATTATCTTACGAAACAGCTGGTTCGTTGCCAGTGCAGTGGGTCAACAGGTCTTTGCATATGTACAGAGCAGGGGGAAAATGCATGGAGTAGGAAAGTAAAACAGTTTTAAAATAGCTGGTTCATTGCCTCCTTTCCGTGCAGTGACCAGGAGTGCACAATGGATTTTTGTGAGGAGCAGTCCAGCCTTCAGGTGAATCTGGAAGACCTCTCATGACCACTCTGGGCGGCAGCATCCGAAGACCTTCACATGTTTGCTATATTTCCTTGGTACCCTGCTTTTGTACCATAACAGTTGATGTGAAATGTATGCAATGTGTGTGAAATCACAATGGATTTTTGTGAGGACTGGTGCAACCTTGAGGTGTATCTGGAAGAACTCTCATGACCACTCTGGATAGCATTACCTGGAGACCTTCACATAGTTGCTATATTTCCTTGATACCCTATTTTTGTGTCACAATAGTTTATGTGAAATATGGTATTCCCTGACATCATTCACTCTTCACCCAATGCAGCGGGCGAACAGGGCTTTGCACACAGACGGCATGTAATGACTTAAAAAATTTGATGTCAGTCATAAAGGTATCATATTTCACAGGGATACTTCCTGTTTTTGAAGGATTCAGGGTGGAATGATCAGCAGCTGCACAGATCTGATCAAAATTAACATACCATCAAGTGCAGCACCTAGTTGCCACAGGGAAGAAACCAACACATGCACTGAGCAGAGACAAAACAGCTAAAAATTATCTGCTTTGTTACCAGATCAGACCAGAGACCACTTACCAGACCAAGTTTTCTTTTTATGACAAAGGAATCTCAGCCTCTTAAAATTACTAGCCCATTATGATGTTAGTTACACTTGTTTTTCACAGTTCATGCTTAGCACCAGTCTGGTTCCTTGGAAGTAGCATTGGATGAACACAGCAATTTTTTAGAATTGAAAAAAAAATTGAGGATGTATGCATGGATTATCACTTCAGATTGCCTGACCATAAGCAGTTCAAAAGTGTGCTAATACTTTGTTAAGGGCAGACCTTCCTATTTATCATGACTGGTGAGTACCATGGTCAAACATGCAAGTAACACCACAGTGCCTCATCAACATGTCATATAATTTAAAAGCCTACCCCTTGATGCAGAGTATGTGGCAGAGTCATGTGAATATTGAGAAAAGTAGGCATAATAAGCAACATTGCCGTGCTTTAAGAAAACACCAATATATGTGTAATGTTTCATAAGAACTTCAATTATATATGATGCCACTGAACTTGGGAGAAAACAAAGCCTGGGTGGCAACTAAATTAAAGAGCGACAAGTTGACCTGAGAATAATGTTTTGAAAGATAAGTTATGACTAGCTATCCCCACACAATCACTGTAACAGTGAAATTGATCTCGACCACTTGGAAGCCAAACTGAACTTTCAAAGCGCAGTTCCGGCAGGGCTTCTTAAACATTTCCTTCCATGGTGCAAGTTTAATCTGCTTCTGATAATACATTTAGTTTCCCGTTACTATTCAAGAACAGTTTAGGCCTATACTACTAACTCGTTAGTCGTCAACGACTATTTGTGAAGGCTTCAGCAGCCCGGTTATGACAAAAACGCGAATGCTCCACACACATTTCCCGCAAGCGCGCTAATGCGCTAAATACACTTTTTTGGTGGGCCAATGCAAGGCTTGTTTTTTTCCCCCCGCGGACCTTAAGTTACCTCCCAGGGGGAAAATGTACTTCCGGCAAAAGGCCAGGCAACGATCACGTTAAACCGGTTCATGCTTTCGGGCGCAAAGCAAGTGTCACTTACGTCACTTACAAAGTATTTGTAAGTGAAGTTACGTTAACCTGGCTCATTTTTGTCCAGCAAGATCATAGCAAGTGAAGCAGACCGCAGCAACAGATATATTTATTTCATGACGACATAACACGCATTCAGTACGTTTGAACGACAAGTGAGCCTCCTCACCGGCCCTTCCTCCTTTCTCCTGGGGTGCCGTGTGTCCTGTGTGGGATGTCCGTGTCAGCGATGGCCTTGGCTCAGCTGACTTGTCGGCGACCTGTGCGATGGATGGATGCCGGCCCGCTTCATCGCAGCAACGGGGGGATCGGCCCCGGGCTCCGCTGCCCGGCCGATCTCCACGTTGCCGACCTTGTGGTGTCGCGTGATGTTATTGAGTCCTGGATTGTCCTAAGGAAAACCTAGGACTCCTAGCCAATAGAGAAAAACCTGCAATCTTTGTCAAATTATGCAGGAGAAAACCCTTTATTCAAATGAAAATGTCTTATCCTGTACTGTGTAAAAACTCAAAGAGGAGAACGATCAAATCAGGATAGGAATCACCGAGGAGAGAATGGAGAGTGAATGGAAGCTGATTAGTGTTGGTGTAATTGATAAGCGGCTGCCTTGATCGTTGATATACCGGACACACGAGGAGGAAGTGATTTATTGTGAAAGGGATGCCGCAGCGATGACACAGCGGAGGAGTTCGTTCGAAAAGCTGGCAGTGGGTGATTTTGGTGAAACCGATACACAGTCAAGCAAGCAGCATTTCCTTCAGGCGATTATCTTGATTACTTGTCGGCCAGTACTGAAGTGTGGGTCTGATTGGGTGAAGGTGGTGATGAGCGCGTTGATGCCTTTCGAATTGGAGAAAGAGACGGAAATGTAAATTGATAGCTGCTAGAACATCAGAAACGGGACAATGAAGATGATTACGTTCCGGAAGCATGAGACTTCGTTTTGCTTCTTCGTCAGCAGTGCTGTTTCCTTGAATATTTGCGTGTCCAGGTATCCAGAGAAATATTGCGTGAGTTTGTTGAGGAAGGGAGCAGAGCGTTCGTCGTATGCCGTTTAAAGTTGGGTGGGGTGAATTGTGGAGAGTGATGAGAGATTGTAACGACGAGTGAGAGTCGGTGCATATGACTGCTCTTTGTAGATTACCTTGCTTGATGTAGAGCAGGGCTACCAAGATTGCTGTTAGTTCAGCCGTGTGCACAGTATTGTAATTTGACAGGCGGTTTGATTTGTGATAATTATGATGTACGAAGGCAGCTCCTGTGCGACCATCGCGTCGGGAGCCGTCAGTATAAACAAACGTGTGCCGGTCATATTCTCCTCTGAACACAGCGAAGAGTGCATGCACTTCGGTTTCTGATACGCTTCGTTTTTTGTGTTTAAACAGAAAGACTACGTTAGGTATAGGGTCGCCCCAACAGGGTCGGGGACTGGGAGTTGGGTTGCAGGGAATGTCAGGGACATTAAGCGCTCGCTGCGCTCGAATAACACGAGTGCTGATGGTTGGATGCTGGAGTTCCGCGTCGTTAAGTGTGCGGCTGGGGCGGAGGTGTGCGAGGGCGTTGTATGTGAGATTACCAACGTGCGCTGTGCCGAGTGCGTAAAATCTGAGAAGTTGTGATTTTTGTCGGTGCGACAGGGAGGGGATACTCGTGTCCGCGAGCAGATCTGAGACCGGGGAGGTGCGAAGTGCACCCTTCACTATGCGGAGGGCTGCGTTTTGGATGGTCTACAGGGTTTCGACTTTTTTCGAAGAAGTATCATAAAAAAGAAAGCCATTGTAGTCCAAGATCGGGCGTATCAGGGAGGTAAAGAGGCAGAGGAGAGTGCGTCTGTCGGCGCCCCACTCCCGCCCTGCTATGCATTTCATTATGTTCAATCGTCTGACGCATCGTTGCTTAAGATCAGCAAAACGAGCATTGAAAGTAAGACGACGACATAATGTTGTTCCAAAGTATTTAAAACTGTCAACTAGAGGGATTATTTCACCATTAAGATCCAGGGGATGAGAGGTTGAGCAATATTTCGCCTAGAGAAGGTAATTACAGCTGACTTTGTGGGTGAAATCTGCAGTCCCCACCGTGCACACCAGGCGTGAATATCATTAAAAGCTAATTGTATATAATGCAGTACGCGATCGACATTAGCATGCGTGTGCCACACAGCCAGGTCGTCCGCGTTTAAAGAATACTGAAAATGTGGAGAAATATTAATATCATTGAAAACATCATTTATCATCACAAGGAAGACGGTTGGAGATAAGACACTGCCCTGAGGAAGACCGTGATCCTGCGTCGTCGGAGAAGAATAAGTATTTCCGCAACGCACAGAAAACGTCCTATCTGTTGGGAAGTTTTAAAAGCGGCGAGCCGGCCAGGAACTCCGATTTCATGTAGTTTAATAAGGAGGGCACTTATATTCACCCGGTCGAAAGCGGCCTTTAAATCCACGAACAGTGCTACCGTAGTAGATTAAGTAGAAGTGGTATAGTAGTATAGTAGATTAAGTCTGATATCCGAGCTGAATTGAATCTATAATGCGGACCAGGCTGTCCGCCGTGGAGCGGCCGGGACGAAAGCCGTTCTGAAAAGGTGAAAAAGGTGACTTGACTCAGGGAACATCATGATACGTCCGTTGACTATTCGTTCGAATACTTTAGAAGCACAGCTAGTAAGAGAGATGGGGCGATAGCTCGAAGGGTCAGAGGGAGGCTTAGAAAAGCGTGTCCGATTGAACATTGTGTGTAGAGTGGTGCTATGCGTGGTGTTAAGGCTAGATCTATAACAGAGTATGTCAATGTGCATCCGTGATGTGCATGCGTAGGTGTCAGTTCGTTGATACATATGAGGTCATGAGTGTCCATGAGTGTGTGTAAAACCCTCTCCCTTGCTTATGTCGTGCTGAAACCCCATGCGCGATGATGGGCGTTCAGATCCCCGAGAAGGAGACAGGGCGAGGGAATTTGTGCGAGTAAGGCGGAGAGATCAGCCGAGGAGACAGGGCTAGTGGGGATAATGTATATAGAAAGAAGAGTAAGATCTAACTGTGCTAATTTTGCCTTTATTGCAACTGAATTGAAATGAGTATCAAAATGAACTTGATGCAAAAGGTTATTTGAGACAAACAAGGCCGAACCGCCTCAGCGCGGGTTTTCGTTTACGTTATGTGTGTAGAGGCAATAATCACTGATCTTAAAGCATAATTAATAGAATCTGAGTCGCTAAATAAGGTCTCTTGAACGGCGGCTATCAATGGTCTGTTTTTGATCATATATTCCTTGAATTCTGCCCAATGGGATAGCAGGGATCTCGTATTCCATTGGAGCGAGAATTCATCGAACTGGGGATTCATTTAGGGCAGGGAGGAAGACCATCCAGCGGAGCGGCAGTAAGAGAGCGATCGAGGGACGCGACAGCGGGAGCGCGTAACGGGTCGGGCTCGGCGTTCGACTGAGGGACTGGCCCGGAGGGTTGGCGTCGGGAGCGAGGCGGCTGAGGCATCGAATGGGGCTTCTTGGGACGCCGGCACGGGTGGAGTGGACTAACAGCGACGTGTTGGGGTGGGAGAGAGGCTCTCTGAGTTTGGTGGGGCGGGTTCTTGCTCAGCGAGGCTCGCAGTCGCCGGGTTCGCTGTGACTGGGTCGGCTGGCGCGGGCTCGATTGTACGCAGCACTGGACGCGGCTGATCTGCTGGGGAGGGGCGACGTGCTGAGGATGAGCGTTGCGCTGAGGCACAACGCTGGCTCGATACCTCAGGCTCCTGAACAGGACGCGGAGGAGGAAGGGGGCGCCGCCGCGAAGCTGGTGTTAGAGAGGAATAATGAGGGTACGCCTCCCGCGGCGTGGGCCACTCCTGAGGCTGGAGCACTCGGACCGGTGCATAGGCCGCTACCGCTGCCTGCTGCTGGCGCTCGCGCTGCCTGCTGCTGGCGCTCGCGACCATGAGGTATCCGAAGGGAATGACACGTGGGAGCTTTAGTCCCCTAAATCGCAGGCTGACGAGTGGGTTGGGGCCCAGGCCGGGACGGCGGGAGGGCAGGCGCATAACCTCGCACACCCCCTGCCCGGTCAGCTCCTCTAGTAGATCGTCGTCCGACAGCTCGGTGAGCTCCGGCTGTAATTTGAGCAGGGCCTGACGCTCCGAAAAAACCCTAACTAGCAGGGCTCCCGAGCGCAGTGGTCTGGCTCCATCCACCTCGCTGGTGTGGAGCTCGAGCTCCCGACGGATGGCAAAAGGGTTTATCGTGCGGAAACTTTTACCGTCGACGTTTCTGACGAGCGCGAAGCTCGGCCCCTCCGGAAGGGGGGGGGGGAGTGGAGGGGGTAAACAAGCCCCTCGCCGGGCCGGTCGCCGGAGAGGAGATGTTGATGGCATCTTGGGTCTTAAACTTAACTTAAATTAACTTATGGACTAGTTGTTACAACGACTTAAAACTAAATAGCAGAATTCCGACACATATTAAGCTGTTGTCAGCACAAGTGCGGATTAGCTACCTGCCCCGTCGTCCTCACAGCGGCTGGCAGGTGGCAGCACTTCCTGGCGGCGGGAAGAGGCGGAGTTAAATTATGGCGTGAGCACGGGACGCTGAAGAAATACACTAATTACTGTTTTGAAATTAAGATAGGCGAGACGGAATACAGTGAGCGCTACCAGGGCAATGTGTGGTAGAATCTTAACAATTACACCAATACCACATTGCCCCACAATGAAAGAAAACTGGCGTAGAAACGGAGCAATCTGAAACACGACCGCCGCGAATCACGCAGCAAACCGGAGGCTGGCTGTTTACGCGAACTATCGCTGGAAAAACGTCAATAGTACGCCGTATTTTAGTCATTCTCAAATGTTCCCAGTAATATCACCAGTATTGATATTTTTACAAAGCCATTGAAATCCTCCTGAGTCTAGAGGACATTGGAAGACTCTAGCCGCACCCCTCCGTTCAGTATCTATTCGGACTAAACGCTGCCACTTTTAGTATGAATCGGTACTAAACGCCGTGCCCCTCTTATAAAGAATACGTACTAAATATTCTCGAAGATGTGCTGGACGCTTCTGCCGTGAGCTGAACCAGTGCAGTTTTATGCCGCCGGAGCACCATAGTTGTAACATTGCCAGATTTGGTGAAAGGTTTAGGCTATCAAGAACCCTAAGTTAGATATTTTCCATAGTAGGTTATAATGGTTGACTAGATATTGTGTGTTTACCAATTTTAATTTAATGACAGTTTTGCACGAATCATTGTTAAAAAAGCGCATAAACCCGCTGTACCGGTGCCAATTTCAAATCTAGTATATTCTGGCATTATCCTGTCGCCCAACCTGTTGTTATAGAGCCTTGGCTCCATCCACAGCCGCGTCGTCGGTGCGGGGATACTATTTGGGACACGGTCGATAAAGCTCGGACTCCAGACCCGAAGTGCCCCGAGCGTGGTGGGGGGCGGGTGATGCAGCGCTGGGAGTCGTGCGCCTAGTGATATGGAAGGAGCGCAGAACGAAAGCATGAGGGAAGTAGCGAGGTGAGTTTGCTACCGGGATGTTTCGGAAGCGCTGCCGGTGCGGCCATAGTGAGTCCTCCCCCGCCCCCTCCCTCTGGGTAATGTTGCGTTGGAATAGCAGCGTCGGCGACACATTTCCGAACAGGTGTGCAGACATGGTTGCGGGATGCTGGTGGAAATCATGCAATCTAGGGGATCTCTTCATACAAATGGCATATGTGCTCCCGAGTCGCACTTGAACAAATTAATGAGTTGGTGGTGATCAGTGATATTTACGTGCACTGACCGGAAAACCGGAAGAACCACGTCGTGGATATTTTTACCAATCCATTTATGCATGCATACGTGCAAACAGAGTTGGGCCTTGTGACGGGAGGCCTTAAACAACGCACAAGGCCTGTTGACAACGCAATGCTCTAAGCGTGTGGGACCGAATGGCCTATATATTCCTGTAATTAGAAAAGGCACTCGTGGAGAAAATTTGTTGCAAAGGTGCCGAATGAGAGAAATCGTATTCCCAGGC